>NW_024081969.1:210966-400764 GCF_003009895.1 Hyaena hyaena | reverse complement strand
ACCGCCCGATGCACCTGCCCTGGGAGCCCGTCCGCCCGATGCACCTGCCCTGGGCGCCCGTCCGCCCGATGCACCTGCCCTGTGTTTACGAACACCATCCACCCACAGCCACCTGCTGACCGAGAACTCACGTGGGACCCCCGGCAGCAGCAGGATGGGCACAGGGCGTGGCTCACGTGGACCTGGTCAAATAGCTAGCTCCCGTGAATGGCATGGTGTGGCTCCAGCAGCCCACAGAAGTGGCACTAGGAGAGCAGGCCCGGGAGTAGGCCCGAGTGTGTGCCGGGGTGCAGGGGAGCGGAGCGGTGAGGCAGGGGTGCACGTGCAGCAAGGCCTCCCGTGTGCTTCTGCTTCAGCACCTGCATTCTCTCCTGCACCACGAGTGAGGCTCTTCTTCTTCCCCTGCTCGTTCCCCTGCCCACTGGGTCACCCCCGATAGCCCGGCGGCAGGGGGCTACAGCCAGAGGCTGGGAGTGACCACCCCGTGCTGCAGGACAGCCGTGCCTGAGTCTCCCTACGATGACAATTTTGTTGGGGCCGGGGAGGGGGCGGGGGAGGTTGACAGTTAATTGTAATTGTCAGCATAACTGGGCCATGGGGCGCCCAGCCAGCCGGTCACATGTTATTCTGGATGTGTCTGTGACTGTGTTTCTGGGTGAACATTTAAACTTTTTTAAAAAATGTTTTTAATGTTTTATTTATTTCTAGGAGAGAGAGACAACATGAACAGGGGAGGGTCAGAGAGAGACGGAGTCACAGACTCTGAAACAGGCTCCAGGCTCTGAGCCGGCAGTCAGCACAGAGCCCGACGTGGGGCTCGAACCCACGAACCGCGAGATCATGACCTAAGCGAAAGTCGGACTCTTAACCGACTAAGCCACCCAGGCGCCCCTCTGGGTGAACATTTAAATCAGTGGGCTGTGCGTAAAGCAGACTGCTGTCCCCAGGATGGGTGGGCCCTGTCCAATCAGTTGAGGGCCTGGAGAGAACCGAAGAAGTCCCCCATGTGACAGCCTGTGAAGTGGGGCTCAGCTCTTCTGTGTCTACGGCAGCCCCCAGCCTGTGGGGTCGAACTGGGACATCGGCTCCACTGTGCTTAGACTTGCCAGCCTCCACATGGGCCAGCTCCTCCGTGCAGATTCCCAGGTCTCTCGTCACGGGCCCCCTGTCACTGCGTCTCTCCCCGTGGCTCCCCTGAGCCCCGTCGCTGCTGGCCTCTGGGTGCCTGAGCAGCCTGCTGACCCCACAGCCTTCTCCAAGTGGCCACTTCTCTGAGGATGGGTCCCTTATCGGAACAGGGCCCTGGCAGGTAACAGCACGCCCCTTCCGTGACCATGACATCAGCGCAGCGCCACAGAGCTCCGCACTGCTTCCTGGGCGGAGCTGGGCCGCACCGTCGCTCAGAGCGGGCAGCTGGCACAGCCGTCCCTCCTCAGCCAGGACGTGCAGGGACAGCATCAACGCTAAGGGCACCGCTGTCTCCCAGTCCCCCCGAGGCCCCGGTCCGCACAGGCCGGAGACATTATGCAAACAGGAGCACAGTGTTCTGAGCCTGGGCTCCCTGATCGCCTGCGTCTCCAGATGCACCCAGGCTGTGAAGGTCAAGCGTGCAGGCTTCCCCGAGGGGCCAGCGCGACAGCTGCATCCGCGGCCTCACTGAAGGGGACGGCGTGGCCCCCCGGGTCCCAGAGGGCCCGGACGTGTCGACCCGGCAGACCTGAGGACGGCCATGTTACTGCAGCCACACTGTCCCCAAGGAGCGAGGCTCCAGACGGACAGGTTTATGATGAATAAGCACCTGGCAGGAACGGAGACACGGGGATCGGGTGAACGACCGCTGGCTACTGTCCTCGAGGGGTAACACGAAAAGCACCGTTTTAACAAGCACCAAAGATAAATTAGGAGGGAGGCACGGGCCGCGCGCAATGGTAAGAGAACCAGGAGCACGGGCCCAGAAACGTGTGCGAAACCCTCGCTGGAAACGGAAGGAAACACACCAGGGGAACGGGGGGGAGGTGGAGCCCCGGCAGTGGAGACGGCTCACCGCACAGCCTGTGGGTGCCCCTGGCCGGGCCCTCAGCCCTGCTGGGACAGAGCGCCGCTTCCGGACTCTTCCGGATGGCCCCAAGTCCGCTGAGCGCGTCCCGGAACCGAGCGTGTAGGAACTGAAGAGACAGAAAGGGCCTCCCGGTCCTCACAGGCCAAGTGGCGCAGAGGAAAGAGGAGACCAGGCTCCGCTGGCCGCGATCCGCGGATCTTCCCGGACTTCCTGCTTCCTCTTTCCCAACTTTCCATTACTTCCGCTTTCCTCACACGGAGCGCTCGGCGCTTTGGGGTCTCGGCTACAAAGAGCCACAGGCGGAAAGGCCCCACCAGATGCTCCGACGTTCACCGTCCGGCGCCGATCTGACTGACGTCAGTCTGGGGAGCGAAGACGCTCCCCCCAAGCCCTCATGACCGTTCCAAGTCCACCGTGAGTCTTCAGACATTGAGGCCTGACATGCAGCTGACCATCTGAAGACCCCCTGCCCCCCGTCTCTCCGTACCTTGACTCTGCCCTGCGCGTGTCTTTACTGCATTCCCCTACCCTGGCTTTCATCCAAGATTTTAATATAATGTCTACTCATTTATAACGTGTGCTCTCTTTTATTTTTCTAGTGAGTAAGAGAAAAAGAAATTGCTACAGAAATTAATAGCCAAAACATATCACAAAGGAAGAGCATAACCTGCTCAAATATTGCAATATGCTTATTTATTCATTAAAACGGGTTCCTAAATGGTATCTCTTCAGCCGTGCTTTTAATTATTTCGACTCAGATTGAAGACATTAAAATTTCATTTCTTACTCAATAGTCCAGAATGATTTCCAGTAATCGGAAATCAGACTATCGGGTGTGTAAGTATTTAAAGTTCTCTATAATCATTTTAGAAAAGAGTCTTACTATTTCAGATGGCTTGCAACTCTTCTAAAAACTGGAGCAAGTTGGAAGCTAAAGCGACATCCTTATTCTGTGACCTGACGCACTGATAAAAGGTGCTGGAGCAAATGGGAAACAATTCCAGGGATTAGCCCGCTTCAGGCCCAGTTCTACAGGGACACTGCGAGTGTGGACAGCTCCAAGTCAAATATGTTTCCACTTGCTGAGCCTCTGGGCACCGCCAGTGTGCCCACTTCTTTTCCATACTTCACCCCTCTGAGAAGGACACAGGGCGGATGGGTACTGGGCGCTGAGTGAGAAAGATGTGCTCATCACCCCCATGACATCAGAGTGAGCCCGTGATGTCACCACAGGAGCCTGTGACGTCAGAGCAGGAACCTGTGATGTCAGAGCAGAAGCTTGTGACGTCAGAGCAGAAGCCTGTGATGTCACTGCAGGAGCCTGTGACGTCGGAGCAGGAGCCCATGATGTCAGCGCAGGAACCCGTGATGTCCGGGCAAGAGCCTGTGACGTCAGAGCAGGAGCCCGTGATGTCAGCGCAGGAACCTGTGATGTCAGAGGGAGCTCTGTGATGTCAGAGCAGGAGCCCATGATGTCAGAGCAGGAGCTGTGACATCAGAGTGAGCCCATGATGTCAGTGCAGGAACCTGTGATGTCAGAGCAGGAGACCGTGATGTCAGAGCAGAAGCCTGTGATGTCAGAGCAGGAGCTTGTGACGTCAGAGCAGAAGCCTGTGATGTCACTGCAGGAGCCTGTGACGTCGGAGCAGGAGCCCATGACGTCAGGGCAGGAACCCGTGATGTCAGAGCAGGAGCCTGTGATGTCAGAGTGAGCTCTGTGATGTCAGAGCAGGAGCCTGTGATGTCAGCGCAGGAACCTGTGACGTCAGAGTGAGCTCTGTGATGTCAGAGCAGGAGCCATGATGTCAGAGCAGGAGCCCGTGATGTCAGAGCAGGAGCCATGACGTCAGAGCAGGAGCCCGTGATGTCAGAGCAGGAGCCATGACATCAGAGCAGGAGCCATGACATCAGAGCAGGAACCTGTGATGTCAGAGCAGGAGCCTGTGATGTCAGAGTGAGCTCTGTGACGTCAGAGCAGGAGCCCGTGCTGTCAGCGCAGGAACCTGTGATATCAGAGGGAGCTCTGTGATGTCAGCGCCGGAACCTGTGATGTCAGAGGGAGCTCTATGACGTCAGAGCAGGAGCCCGTGATGTCAGCGCAGGAACCTGTGATGTCAGAGGGAGCTCTGTGATGTCAGCGCAGGAACCTGTGATGTCAGAGGGAGCTCAGTGATGCGGGTGCACTGTGGTGCCCGCCTGACCCGGTCCACTCTGAGCGTCAGCCACAGACCAAACGCACCGTGGCCATCGACAGCCCCATGGGGTCAGGGAGCCACCTTTGTCCCGCGAGCCTCGCCTTTCTCAGGGGAAAACGGGGCTCACGTGTCTGCCAGGCGGCATCGGAGCAAGGATTAAAGGAGAAACTGCACAAAGGGCTTCCTTCTGTGTCTGGGCCCGGAGACCTTCCGTGGTGGCGGAAACGAATGCTCCAGGGGGAAAACGATGGCCATTAGCAGGGTTTATAGATTTAGAACAACAAGATAAAAGCACAGCAACAGCAAAACCATCTGAAACACGGTCGAAGCAGACAGCGTTTTCTGCAGCTGCTTCCACTGTATTCTCCGGCGACCGGGCTGTGCCGAGGGGCACCCTGAGGTCTCAGCAGACACCGCCTCCGCGCTCCACGTTCCTGCGCCCTGGGTCCCCGTCAGTCCCTGAGCTGGGCTCAGGCTGCCCGTAAATAACTGAACTGAAGGTCCCGGTGAGCCCCAGTGACCAGCAGAGTAATTTTCATACATACTTAAGCCAATCAATTGCCCGTAAGTGGATTAATCAGACAGGAAAGGCAGACCTCCCGCTGAAACTGCTCTGCAGCACTCAACGGTATCCAGGCTGTGCTTCACCCACGTGACTGCACGTCCGCGCGGCTCCGCCTCAAAAGGCACCGCTAGAAACACAGCGACGGGCGTGAGGGTGTGAGGGTCCCCGGCGGGACCTGGAATGGCCGTGGGGGAGGGGAGGGCGGGCCAGGGGCCGCCGCGAAGCGGTTTTCCTCTCTCCCGACACACCCTCACCTGCCCTGCCCAGTCCCTCCGACGGCCACTTCTGGTCCCTTGCGGGCATGAACGGCCCAGTTTCCTTGATGCCCTTTGCACCTCAGTCTCACATCCTTCTCCCTGGCAAGGTCACGGCCTCGTGGTCTCGGAGAGAGGACCGGCCTGCGCCTTCCTACCGTGACTTGTCCCCTCCTTCTGTGCACCTCTGCCGGGCACTGTGGGTCTGTGTCCCCAAAACTCTTAAGCTGAGTCCTCACCCCCAGTGCGGCAGTACTGGAAGTGGTGGACCTTGGGGGGTGACGTGGTCAGGGGGGTGGGGCCCCCGTCATCGCGTCAGTGTCCTTGTCCCTCCTCCACAGGAGGACACAGAGAGAAGGCGCCCTCGCGACCCAGGAAGCAGCACCACGAGACACCATGCTGCTGGCCCCTGATCCCGGACACCCGGCCTCCAGAAGCGCCGGATGCAATCCCTGCCCTAGACGGGCTGTGTGTGCACAGCCGTCCGTCCGTCCGTCCGTCCTCTCCTGAGGGGCGCGTGCGGCAGAGGGGCTGGCTCACTCGCTCCCGGGGAGCTCCCCAAACGCCCCTCAGGTCTGCTGGCCGGGGCTGCGGCCGCCCTGGGCACCTGCCCCTCCCGTATCTGCACCGGCGGCTGACGCGAGTCCCGTCCTCGCCTGGGCCCGTCGGGCGGGAGACGGCGGGTCACTGGCTCTGAGTGCGTGCTGCCCACAGCTGGCCGCCGGCCCCGCGCCCTCTCCCACGTTTCTCTTCTCCCCCCGGCTCTGGCCCAAACCAAGCTCGAGCAGAGAACGAGGCGCCACCCCTACCGCAGGGCCCGAGTCCTGAGCCCCTCCCCCAGCTCCCTGTCCTGCTGGCAGAGCCCCGACGCCCTCTCCTCCTGGACGAGGCACAGGCCGTGGGGTGGCCGTAGGGGAGGGGAGTGGAGGGGCCTCAGGCTCAGCTGAGGCCCCTGCCTCCCACTGGGGTCTCTGCTCGCTCCTCCTGGACGAGACACAGGGCGTGGGGGTGACCGTTGGGGGGAAGCTGAGGGGGCCTTAGGGGCTTAGCTGCTGCTCTCGCCTCCTCCTGGGGTCTCTGTTCGCAGAGCACACTCTCCCGTCCGCTCCGGGTCACCCATCAAACTGGGCATCGTGCCCGCTGGCCGTGACCTTGGCCATGAGTTGTGACCCTGCAGATCCTGCACCAGAGCTGAGGGCGGGAGGCCGGCGCACACAGAGCTCACCCCTCCAGCCGGCTGGGCCCCTCATGAGCGTCCCCGGCCAGGTCAGGGCACCGCTCTCCCGGGCGTGGTGGCACAAGGTCCTGAGAGCCCCAGCACTGAGGCTGCAGGCGTCGCTTCAAAACCACGGGAAAGTGTCCCCAGGCTGGTTTTAAGCCACCAACTGGAAGCCTTTAGAGAAGCCTTTCCGTCTCAGGGTGACGGGCAGCTCATGGGGTCGGACGGGGGACACGCTCGCTAGAGTAAGTCAGCCCTTCAGGCTATGCCATGTGAGGGCACACATGTCCGTGCATGTGTGAGCGTGTTATACACGCACGCACGCGGCACAGACAGCCAGGCACACCCATTCCCAAAGCCAACATCCATGTCTCCGTGGTGGTTCTGAGGACACGCTTCCGCCCCTGCAGCTTGTGCAGGCCAGCCACTGAGCCACGTGCAAACCGCTGTCCAGGGACACTGTGGCCACCTCACGGCCCGGGGCCCACTCCGGCACCTGCGCAGTCGTCTGTCCATCTGTCTGTCCTGACCGTTGGCACCACCAGGCCCACTCGGACCAAACACGACGGGCGTGGGCCCCGGAGCTGCCTCTCCCACGGTTGGGAGGCTTGGAGAGAGGAGACGTGTTTGGTTTGCGTATTGTGCTCTCACCCTTCAGCTGTTCCAGAATTCTGGAGACTCCAGCGTCCTGCCCCAGTGCGTGTCAGGCTGTGCAGCCCTGTCACCGGGAGCCTGCTGGGCGCCTGTTCCCGGGGCCCCTGGAACGCACTGGCGCTGCAGCTCGAGGACACCTGGAGACGAAGCTTCTGGCGTTTCCAGGCCGGAACGTGTGTCACAAGGAATCGTGGCTTGAACCCCTGCCAGACACCTACTGTGAGCCCGGCTGCACCGCGAGCAGGCGCCCCTCTGTTCCAGGTCAGAGGAAGAGCGACTAAACCAGCGGAGCAGCGAAGGAGCGCAGTCGCCCCGTCCACTGACTCGCGCTCACCAGCTCCGGGGCTGGGGACACGCGGGACGGCGAGAAGTGCCCCGCCCGAGTGCCGGCCTGTGCAGCCCCCTGACTCACACGTGGACACAGGGGGCCCTGCAGCTCTCCCCGAGGCCGGCCTTGTCATCCGTGAGGGGGCGGGCAGGGCTCCACCCAGAAGTGGGCTCTAGAAGGTTCTGTCATTCCCACAGCGGCCTCCCCACGGGGGCTCCTGAGGGATAAGGGCTCATCAAGGAGGTGCATGCAATCAAGAGCAAATCAACTCCCCAAACTTGTCTTTGGTGAGGTGTCTCGTGATTCAGAAATCAGCCCTGCAGTTAAATCCAGCGCTGCGAGATCCCAGCACATGGGGCCTCGAAGGCCTGGCGCTGGTCCTGAGGTCCAGCCCCGCACCCGGTGTGGACGGTGGGGCCCCCGCACCTGTGCCAACTGTGGGGTCTCTGCCCCCGGTGCGGACGGTGGGGCCCCCACACCTGTGCCAACTGTGGGGTCTCTGCATCCGGCGCAGACTGTGGGGCCCCCGCACTCAGTGCCAACTGTGGGGTCTCTGCACCCAGCGCAGACGGTGGGGCCCCTGCACCTGCGCGGGATGTGGGGCCCCTGTCCCCAGAGCAGACGGTGGGGCCCGCACACCCAGTGCCGAGAGTGGGGCCTCCGCACCGGCACAGACTGCGGGGTCAGGGAGGCGAGCCATGGCCTGGGCTTGGTCCCCGGGGCGGCCACACCGGAGGGAGGTGAGGTTCTGCCCTTGAGGGCAGCTTCCCAGGGCCCCCGGGTCACCCTGGGCTGTCCGGGCTGCTCCTCAGAGCTGCCCCTGCTGGGAAACCCAGCGACCCCAGGAATGCAAGGCTGTCGTGTACAGACCAGTCTGAGATCCCCCCGAAGAGGTGGCGGGGGGACAGAGACAGATGGCGGGAGACACACGACCTCCTCCAGACCCTGGACTCCTTCCTCAGCAGACCTGAGCCTCCCTGGGGAGCAGAGGGGCCGCCTGGAGTCACGGGCCAGAGTGGGGAGCAGAGGCCCAGGCCGGGCTGGGGCCTCCAGGGTGCGGCCCCCACAGGGAGCCCCGGGGAGGGGCGAGCAGCATCCGCCGTCCTGTCACAGGACACGTCTGCCACCTGGTTCCCGTCAGCTCACATCAGGCAGCAAGTCACACAAGGGCACGCGCTGCGCGTCCCATCAGCGCCCCTGCTCTGGGCTCCCAGCGTGACCTCGGGGCGGGACCTCTGCTCTGCATCCCCGTCTCCCGCCCTCCAGCGCCATCATCCACCCCCCACTCCCCGGGGAACGTTCCCTGTGTGACCAGCAAACTCAGCACTGTCAGCGAGCAGCCCGCCGCCACTGGGCGCCACGCAGGATGACATCATGTCCCCCTGGACCAGGGAAGGGAGGCGCGTCCCTTCTCCCCGGGTCCACTCTGCCCTGCTCTCTCTTCCTCTGCTCACAGCACTGACGCCCTTACGCTTCGTGTTTTATATTGTTGATATTTACTTTCCCTGTCAAACTGTGACTCTGTGAAAACAGTTGCTGTTGGAGAGTGGAGCCACGGCCCTCGGGCCGGAGCGGCTCAGGGCCCACCGGTAAGGCCTAACACACCCCGTGAACAAGTCAACGAGGGCGGGACACTTTGCTGTCTAGGAAGCATCTGCACCACCACAGCAGAGCAGGTGACTGCAAGCCGGGCCGTGCCTGCTCCTGTGTCTGCAAGTCCAGCACTGCCCTGGCGCCACCCTCTGCCCTTCGGCCACAGCCTGGGAGACGGGGTTTCACCGCGGGACGTGCCCACAGCAAACCTCTGTGACCTCTGGAACATGAGAGCACTTTCCCTTCCCAAAGCTGCCACTGCTACTCAAATCAGAGCCCGCACTGAGGGGTGCGCTCAAAAGGCCCAGCCACTCTGGCACCAGAACAGAAGCCCCGAGAATCCAGTCCGCTGTAAGCCCGTGTTTCTGCCTATCGGCGGGGAAAGCCTGTGCTGACGGACCGCCAAGAGGGGAGTGTCACGGTGTGGGGAAACAGCTGCCGCGGCAAATGTGTGCGTGTGTGTGTGCACGCCCTGTCCTCTGTGCAGATGCATTGCTCGCGGTGCATATACACGCCAGGAAACTGAGCCCATCTATGAAAGGATCTGAGATGATCTACGAAACCAACAGCGTAACGCCGAAGCCCGCTACCTAAAGATGGCCACCACCAGCACACAGCGGTTACAGGAGGAAGAAATGACGCGGCCCCCCCCTCAGCTGAGATGCCTCAGTCGTGATGGGATGCCAAGGGTGGGGCCTCACCTTCAAAATTTCCCCTATTGTGAGAGCTTCTTCACGCCAGGTTAGCTGACGCTCCTACGGATGCCCAGTGGGGAAGTCTGGAGATGGAAGCAAATATTACTTAGGCTGCCATGGAACATTCTTGTACTTTATGGGAGAATCAGAAATGCTAAAAGCTTCCTTAAGCCAACGGGCCTTACATGGAAGCATCTTCACTGAATGACACGTGTCCCTTCAAACCTGACGTGGTGGCTCTTGGGACGGCGGGAAGGTGCAGACACAGGCGCTGCCCATAATTAAAATGTAAGCAAAACACACCATCTCCAGCATCTGACAAGATGCCTACTGAAAAGTAGAAGAGAATCCCTTGGAAGAGATTTTACAAACGTTTTTCTAGAAACGCTTTCACAAGAGTTATACCCTTTGAAATCACTGTCAGCTGTAAGAGAGGCCAGACCTGGGGACATAAGGGGGCTGCTGACCCCACCACACTGCACAGCTGAACGTGGGGAAGGGAGTCAGTCTCAAAAGTTCTCATCAAGAAAATAACGTACAGTTCCGTGTGGTGACGGATGTGGACCAGGTTTCCCGTGGACACCGTTCTGTGGCATGCCTGAAATTAGTGTAATTCGATATATCAATTGTACCTCAATAAGAAAAAGGATTGTTTCTTAAGAAGGTACTATATGACTTAGATATGTAGAATGCATTTTCTACTTGAAAATAGTGACTTTCTTAGCAGGATACTTAAAAAAAAAAAAAAACCTTTCTGTCCTTATACACTGTGCGGCCCTAGGATTTATTAAGGCTTCCCTTTAATAAACACTTCAGGATACTTTTTACTGATGATACAAATCCATATAGATCAATATAATAAGTAACTCCATATGCTCGGACGCTATACCTTAACTGTACGTGATCGCATACATTTTACCGCCTTCGTACTAGGTAGAAACACCATATCGGAGGGGCACTCGTGACGCTCTGTGTGAGCTCACCTGGACGGATGCCTCACAGGCGGCGGCGAGGGGAGAGCCGCGGCCACGGACTCATCTCTGGAGCCCAGGCCGAGTGAGGGACGTCGTCCCCGTGAACTCATCTCTTCGGCCCTCACCATTCTGATGCGTGTGCTATGGCCAACGCTTCCGTGAGCACCTGCTGAAGGTACTGGCGGCGTGCACGAGCCTGGCTGTGGTTTGCGGGCTCACGGCACGGTGGCGCTCCCTGCGACGGCTCCAAGAGGAGAGGAAGGGATCGGGATCCCACAGGTAAAGACCTCTTGCACTTTCCCCACGTCAGGACACAGGAAGGCCCCGGACATGGAGGGGGGCAGCCTCGTGCAGCAGGTCGGGCAGCCCGGACCAGAGGCCGCGGACACCATGACGTCCGGGCAGTTGACAACCTCATGGCAACATGAACAGGGAATAAACACCAAGAGCAAGGTGAGCACCTGCACAGAAGGAGTGAGCTTCGGGACAGTCATGTTCACGGTGGTGGCTCGGAGCCAGAAGAGGAAACTGATTTATACAGGAGGATTCTCTGAGAAGCAGACGAGTCTAAGTTACAGGCCTAAGTCGTTCTGTTTCGTTTCCAGCAGGATAGAAGGGCATCAACTGTGGGCAAGACCCTGCACCTGCCTCTAGGAGTTCATGGCCCGTGGGACAGACCAGACACAGCCCCCGGGAGCTTCTCAACACAGCCAAGCCAGCGGCCAGCAGCAGGAGACTGTGACACACGTGGCCTCCTGCGCAGAGGAGGGAGGCCCGGGGCAGCGTGGGAAGGCCTCCTGGGAAGCGCTAGCCCTGGGCCCACTCGGCCCATCTTCCTGCCGCCGCTCACGCTCCCCTGCCTTCCGGCTGACCACTCACCGTTCTAAGCCCGGGTGGACGGCCTTGACCTTGCACAGGCAGCCTCCACCTGTTCCCGCCCTCTGGCTGCATGATATTCCGGCTCCTCTCCTTACATGTCTGTCTCCCTGCCGGACACGGTTCCCGAAGGGGTTTGTCGCTTGGTCACGGTGGTGCCCTCACCTCATCAAGTCAGACTGGAAAAGAGCTGGTGGGATTTTCAAGTTGCCTCTAGATTATTAAAAATGTGAACCCTGAATGTTAGTCCCACAACAAGGACAAACAAATAGCACCGCCGAAGTCACCCGAAGCAACTGCTAACTCAATGCTCCATTTCAGGGTCTCAGTCCCTTGCCCTTGAACAAAGCAGCTGCCAGGATGGGGCAGAGGGAGACTCCTTCCTGCGATTACTTCCAAGCCCCTCACGTCTGCCGCTTTTGCCACACGTGGCCCCTTGCTCTGTGGCTGCTGCTCCCATCGACCTGAGAGGAAGCATCTGGGAAGAGTCCTGATGCTCCATCCTGCTCGTAAGGGAGGACATTTATCAAACAAGGTGCAGGCACTGAGCTAGGCCCCGAACATCTAATCCACTTCCTATTTAACTCCTCAGATCCCATTACGTAGTAACACTGCTGTCAATCTCCATCCCATCTCACAAAGATGCTCGGGCTCCGGGACAGGCGGCCAGGCGGCCTGGCCAACCTCCCTGAGCGCAGCCACATGATGACACCCTTCAGGGAGGATCCGGCCACTCTGCGTCCCCAGAGCGTCCAGGCCACCGTGGAGCAGGCGCCTGCTGGACACCGCCCACGGGAGCATCCCTATGTGGCAGCAAAGCTGGCCGCAGCCGTGAACCGTGGAGGAGGGCTGTCTGTCGCCTGCACGCCCAGACCACTGGGCACGGTGCCGCCACACGGTGCCTCCACGTGTCTGAATGATCACAACTGTGTCTTCATCAGAGCTTCTGCTGGTCTTTTTCTAACAGCCACAGACTGCGGTGAACAGGGCGCAAACGAGCGCGATGTGATGTGTCTGTGAGCGGAACGGGGTCAGGAACTGCGAGGTGCCCGCTGTGGTCCTGGGGTGGGCCTCTGACATGCCAACCGTGCTGGGTAAACGCTCCCACGTCTGCACTGCTGGCTGAGGCCCATCCTACTCATCCTCGGCTGGGGGGTGTCAGCCAGTGTCGGTGTCAGCTGGTGCGTTTCCAAATGCTTGTCCCTGTCTGTCACCCTCGCCTTTGACGCTGGCCAAAGCTCCTGTCCGGGTTTGAATTCCGTGCAAAACAAATTCAAAGAGTTGAAGATGCCTTGACACATGACCCGCACACGACTGTCTGTGTGACTAAGTATATTTGGTGCCTCTGTCCTTGGAGGTCTGTTATTTTGCTAACCGTTTGGAGTGATGAGTTAGTGGTTCCGATGGGGAAACGTCCTTCCCAATGCTGACAGCTCAGACACTGCCAAAGAGTTACGGCCCAACTGCTTGCCAAACGGGAAAGCAACATATACTTAACTCCCTCGGGCTTGCTTGTAGGGTGAGTCACCGGGCCTGTTGGGAGGTGCTGTGAGATTTCACGAGGCCTCCAGTGCTGTGATTATCGCCCCTGTTTTTACATGCAGTTACCACATGGCCTGTGCTATTCTGGTGACACAATGGCATCTTCAAAGCTACTGTAGAGCTGCGCCTGCAGCTGCATCTTGATGGAGCTGTTGAGAATAACAGCCTTGCACGCCGAGACCACGGCCCCCAAATCCCACTCCTGTTCCCTTGACTGGTGGCCTGCGCTTGCTGTTTGGTTTGGGACCAGGGTGTGAAGGGAAGGAAGACCCATGCTCTCTCTCGAGCACCACGTGGTGTTTGGGGCAAACTTCTAAGATGCGGCCTGCGGGGTGGACGCTGCAGTGCAGGTGTGGGGGCTGGAGGAGGAGTCCTGTCCGTGGTCACAGGGAGACATGGGGACCCTGGGGCTTGCTCCTCAGAGAGCCCCCAAGACACCACCAGCCCCTCAGGGCTAGTGCAGGCGGTGACTTCCAGATGGCCTCGCAGGCATGCACACAATTCCCGTGGGACATTCCTTCTCCCTCAGGGTTATCGTGAAGCTCCAACAGCTAAGTCTGTAGATGCTGCTCTAAGGCACTCGTACTGTTGTGTGTGACCCAGAGAGCGGTCGCACACACAGAGGTGATGGAGAAACGCCCCCAAACTCCTTCTTGACGTGGTCACACTGTTGCCACCGCAGACTGTGCACCAACCCTTGTGATAATAACAAGGAGCAATGCCTGCTGCCCCCAGAGCCGTGGATGTTCCAGACGCTCTGGCATCGTGGAAGCTGTCACCATGCCGTGCGCTCTGAGGGCTCGGGCGCATTCGTCCATTTTAACCTTGACCCCAGCCCTCCCAAAGTGCCCTCACCAAACCTTCCATCCAACAGACATGGACAGAGTCACAGAAGGCAGTAGTCTGGGGAGGCCACCCAGCTGAGAAGTGGCCACAGCAGGACTCAAGCCCAGAGGCCGTCTCCAGGGTCCTAGCACTCAGCTGCCAGACCTTCGTCAGCACAGGGAAATGGGAAGGGAAGTGCTGGGGCCGGACCCGCATCTGGGGGCCGGGGCCGGGGGTGGGTCCGGGTGCAGCCGGGACGCCGTGTCCGGTTCCGGAGCGCTGTCCGCGGCTGGGGACGGGGCTGGGGGCGGGTCCGGGTGCAGCCGGGACTCCGTGTCCGGTTCCGGAGCGCTGTCCGTGGCTGGGGACGGGGCTGGGGGTGGGTCCGGGTGCAGCCGGGACTCCGTGTCCGGTTCCGGAGCGCTGTCCGCGGCTGGCTGGAGTCTGTCCGTGACTATTTAAACTATGCACCAGGTCTCATGGCATTTCCTTACGAGCTAGTTACTGATATTTCTCCCATGAATCTTGGATTTTACTGCTCTTTTCTGTGGTTTGGTCTTTTGTTTCCTCCATACTGTTCTATTGAAATAGGGATCCGGTAAGTGGCCGACAGGCATCGCGATGTCCCCCGACGATCAAACAACCTCTGTATAAGAAGACTCACGACCACTCAAGTGTGCTGCCTGCTTGCGTTTAATGGAAATGTTTGATCTTGTGTTCGTGGCACCCCTGGGAGTCACCCACGTCTGCAGGAGACCTAGTGTTGCTGGAAACTCTGTGGCACCAAGAACAACTCCGGGTAACGGCACTGAGGGAAGCTCGGCAGCTCACAAAGCCACATGCCCGCTGACCTGCACCCTGTGGTCTGGTGCACAAGGCCTCAGAGGCCCCTGCAAACTGGACCACATCACAAGAAGCCACCTCTGTCACAGTTTCATGGAAGGACACGTCAAGTAAGAGGACAGCCGACAGCGTGGCTCGCGGGAGGCTCTCGGGAAGCTGCCGCCACCACCGTGATGACGGGCAGCAGTGCCCCGTGTTTTCCTGGGAACTAAGTCCCTGAAGGACCTCCTGGGCCAAGCCCTTCGCTCTGGCTCCGGACAGACGCGTACCTCCTTCCCGCAGCCTGCGGGGCTCCTGGTGGTGTGAGGGGGACACGCACAATTCCTGCGGGGGATTCTGGTGCACAGGGACAGGCCCAGTGTACTTGGAATCAGAAGGAGGAGCCTAGGTCTGTACCTGCCTCTTCCACACTCGGTTCTAGGATTTGGGGCCAAGCAGGCAACTTCCCCAACAGCCTAAGCACGTGTCTAAACAGACCAGGGCCTGGAGCTCGGCCAGCACTCACCAACGGGGGGCGTCTGTAGCATCACGTGGCCCTGCCTCCCTCCCAGTCCTTGCTCATGCCACCTCTGCTCCTGCACCGCACTGTCTATGCCTCCTGCACAGTGCCCGCTCAGCCTCTCTGCTGCCCCTGGGGACCCTACAGCCCACCCTCAGCTTCGGGCCCAGCTGGAAAATCCTCACTTATTGTCCAAGACTCAGTGAACCCTGTTCTAGAAAATTCTCATGCATGACGTACTCCCACTGGCCAGGAGGGGGCACTTCTCCCCGTGGGTCCCGCGGACTCTGGTGGGCAGTGGTGTCAGCTGCACCATCATGTCCCGCGTCCCACCCGGCAGCCCCCGCTCGGACAGCGCCGGGCAGTGAGGGAGAGACAGCCCAGCCGTGATGTCAACAACACGGCCCGTGAGCTCTAACACTCAGACTGACGCCCATCGTGCCGTCCGCCAGCCACGCTCATTTTTACCGCGTCTCCCATCTTGAGTGAAGGAACCTCAAGTGCCTCGTATCTTAATATGTGATGTCATCACTAGTTTATCTTGAGATTTAGAATTTCAAATACCTGTTCTAGTATGGTTTTAGGATGAAGAGCGATATGAGCCTCCCAGACTCCTCGATAGCATGGCGAGATGGATTCAAACAAAATGCAAACTTATTCCATTTCAGTTTGATGCCCGCCATATAACAGTGACGTGAAAAACAGCAGAATGACGTGAACTAGATGCTCTCACTCCTATTTCACGAATGAGTAAACAAAGGCCCGGAGACATGAAGTAATCCCCCCGAGGTTTCACACCAAATAAGCAGCAGGGGCAGGAGTCTCCTCTCCTCCGGAAGCTCACATGTGTTCCCTGTTCTCTACATCCATTAACAATGATGCCATAACGTGAACAGGGGCTGAATGGGACCTGCCCTCCCTACTCCCCAGGGCGCCCAGGGCCTCACCGCAAGCCCTCCCTCCGCGTGCCCCCCCCCCCCCGTTGCCCACTGTTTCATGTGCAACAGGAAGGCACTCGCCATCTCTGCCTCCAGAGACCACTGCCAGCACTGAGTGAGAAGTGTATGTTTACACCTGGACTTGTCCTGGCACATAACCCTTGGACGACTGTTTTCACACAGAGCAGGGCAGTCCACTGATTAGAGCAAATGTTCCTATCAGGAAACACACTTGCACACACACACCAAGCACCAACCAACCTGCACCAACCAACCTGCAATCTAAAAATACATCATTGCTGGGTGGATTATAAACCGGCCACCTTTGCCACTGTAATTCTTTTCTTTGATCTGTGTATTAAGACGGCTCTGGAGTCCCTGCTCTGCTGAAGCCCCACATCTTGTGTGGCCTGTGCGCTGGGGAGCCCCTCCCCCAAGCCCTATAGCCACTCCTCGCTGGGTTCGCAGACCACAGCCACTCGGCCACGCTCTCCCGCATCCACCACAGACGCTGCGTCTGCCCTGCCTCCTCGTGGCTCTTCACGGGCATCAAGCCTGAACGACCCCTGTGCCATCACAGCCCCGCCCCGGGCGAGCATGGGCTCCGAGCACTGACACCTGTCGACGGCCACCGTGAGCTCCGCTTCTCTGCAGTCTGACCCCAGCAGGGGCCCCAGACTGTCCTGCACCCGTGTGCTCACCGATTCCGAATGTTCCCAGACCTTGACCTTTCCTACTCTGCTGATGCTGTTCCCACCAGTCTGTGAAAGCCGCCCCTTCCACCATGCCCGGGGTCACCGCTGGTGGGACTGAAATCCTCTCTGTCTCTGACACACTGAAAGCACATCACATGCTCCGTGGCTGGTACCGCTTGTTTCCAGCTTACTTGGCTTCTAATATTATATGTTACGCTTCCCAACCAGACTGTACGATCCATGAAGGAACATTTCTTTAAGAACAAAGTAGTGTCTCATATATACAAAGTGTCCCCCAAATGTCTGTTTCTCCCAAATAATTTAAGACAAGTTAGCTGAGAACATCTTCAGGAGCTCCCACAGGTTACCCCAGACGAGCTGGGCCCGGGGCTCAGGGGACCAGCGTGCGTTTGGACCATGAGCAGCTGTATCCCAAGGACTGTGATGGACCGTGGTCACATCACGTGACACAGCTGCTTATACATGTGGGAATGTCATGTGGCTACGTACCAACGCACCACGGTATTTTTGGATTCCAACTCAGCACACTTTAATTTGGGGCCACGCCAATGTGCACCCTATAATAGCAATGCTGTTAGACATTTCTAGAACCAACCCGGTAAACCTGAACCTCACCTCATCCATGCATGTCTCATCCACTAAACCGTGTCAGCACTTGTCACCTGGGCAGAGCACCGGGAGACTGGGCGTATAAGACCTGCTTCTTTCTGGGGTCCAGTCTGTCTCCAGGACGAGGCCTTCAGTCTTCCCTGCAGACGGTTAACTGAATGTCAGCTCGGACTGAGGCACAGAGGACCCAGACGTGTGGGCAGCTTCCAGTGAGCGTGTCTGTGATGGTGGTTTGATGTTAACACTGGAGGGGAGGACTGCACAAAGCAGACTGTCCTCCCTAATGTGGGTGGGCCTCATCCAACCAGCCGATGGCCTGAAAAGACAAAAAGGCCAAGCCTCTCTCCAGTAAGAGAGAATCCGCCCTGCCCACCAGCCCTCAGCCTGCCCCGTCGCTGTCCTGGGGCCCCGGCGCCGAGACTCGCCTCGCAGACCTTGGGAGCTGCCTGCCTCCCTAGCCGAGTGAGCTACGCCCTTATAACAAACTTCTTTCCAAATCCATATGCCCGCACACCCTGTGGCTGTTTCTCTGGAAGACTCTGGCTCGCACACTCCTCTGAGGCCCAGAGAACTCCGCAGCCGTGTCCATTCTCACAAATAGTCTGTTCCACGGTACTGACTTGTCTGGTGCGACCTTCCTGCACACCAGCTCTCAGATCCCGATCAAAGCTGTGTCTTCGTCTCTCAGCACCCACACACACAGCTGTGCAACGGCAGCCGCCTAAGGAACCAGGAGCCTCTGAGAGCAAGGACTGCGTGCTCCGGACAGCAGCCCTCCGCGCCGTTCCCGCTGGCCTGCAAGCACCTGTGTGCCCCAGCGTCACCAGTGGGCCGGCTCAGGGGGGCCGGCCGGTGAGCCCGAGCTGATGCCAAGGGTCCTGAGTGCCAGCCTCCCAGCCCGGCCCCTCCCCCACGGTGTCACAGGTAGCCTCACAGTCACTACTCACCCCTTCCCGCTGGGCAGGGGGCCGGCACCGCCGCCCCCCCCCCCCAGCTCTGCCTTGTGAGGCAGCAAGATCCCAGTGGCCCATGGGGAGGGGGAAATGCCTGCCCTGCCACGAACAGCCACAAAGTGAGGGGGTGGCACCCTCCCGCACAGCCAGTGTCTGGGGGCTTGGTGGTCTAACTGATGCTGTGTGGGTGAGGAGGACATTCGATTCCATTTGCCACAAACAGTCAGGGGACCACACGGGAGGAAGGTCAGGTGCCCTTCTCACACATTTGTATCCAGAACAGGGATGGAGTGGCTGCGCCGCCGGGGGCTCACACACACTTACACGGTGCCTGGAACGGGACCAGGGAGGTCACCTATGCGATCAAGGCCGTGAGGACCCATAACCCGGCATTTCACACGTGCAGTGTGGCACCGAGGCGCTCCTGCAGATCAGCTCCTCACCCAGCACAGCCCAGCAGGGGGGACTCTCCCGTCCCAGGACACAGTCATGGCCCCGCAGCCATGAGACCCCTTCCAGCTGGATCATTCCACAGTATTGACGTTCGCCGAAAATGTGAACTCCTAGCAACTCATGGCGAATGCGGAACAGGAGAAACACGTGCTGGGTTGCACAGGGAGTACCGGAGTCATGGGCCACCATGCAGCCGGGTGGCAGAGCCGAGTGGCCACGGCCCCTCCACATCAGCCCACAGCGCTCTGGCCGCGACCCGCCAGCAGCTTCCTCTGAGGACGCGCCTACCAGTGCTGCAGCCCATCTTCACGGGAGCGACGGCTTTCCCCCTTCAACACGGGTGTTTGCACACCGTGCATCCTCAGGACGAGGCGACGTGAGGCAGCTCTCATTCATCTGCCTGCAGACCAGGAAGACAGCAGCGTAAGGCCTCGCGCGTGCACCTGCACTAAGTGCGGGCTCGCTCAGGGAGATCACAGCCGGCTCCTCTGGGGTGACAGGAAGGGCCACGCGGGGGTTTCTGGAGTGTAGGCGGGCTCTGCACCCCAAGAAGTGTGCATGTGCTGGGGCACAAGTGTGGGCACTTTGCTGGAGGTAAACTATGAACCCCTGAAAAGGACGCACTTGGCTTTATGAGAGAAATAAATTACGCTTTCTGTTCTCATTAGTTTGGAAACAATGAAGGACATTTGTGTCACTGGGAAGGCATATCTGTTTTGATTTGATTGTTCAACTTATGGAACTGATAGAAATATAACTTTAATACTCAATAATCCTTTGTAAGTATTTCTCCACTTAAAACAAGTGATGTGATTTTTCACTTTTATTTTAGTTTGAGAGAGAATACGTGAGTGCAGGACAGAACAGAGGGGGAAATGGGGAGAGAGAATCCCAGGCAGGCTCCGAGCCATCAACACGGAACCCAGCGTGGAGCTCGATCTAACTGAGATCATGACCTGAGTTGAGTTGGGCACTTAACCGACTGAGCTATCCAGGCGCCTTATGATGTTTTCACTTTAATTGGCTAGTATCAAACATCAAATATTTTAACTGCATCTCCTCAAACAAGAATCCAATCTCTATTTCTAAGGGAACGCTTCAATTTTCCATCCACCAGTCACTCTGTTTGCATGTAATGATGTCTGTGTGGCAGCCAGTGTCGTGTGCAGCGTGATTCTCAGCCTGTTTATTCTTGGTGATCACAGGGTGCACATTCAAAGGCGTGCTACAAACCCAAAAGTACTTTTCGTATTTAGTTGAAAAAACTTCATACACACACTTACATCACATGAAACTACTACAGCTGCCGAAGTGTATGCTGATATGGTAGTTGGTATTCTGGTGTCATTTAATGTATTTTAGTGAAGCAAACTATGATTGCAGTAGACGCAGGAGAGCAGACTGTTGAAGACTAAACTGCACAGGCAGCTTGGAGAGTTAATTACACAGTACTGTATTTATTCCACCTTTCTGAATTAAGAAGAAAATATACTTTTAGTATTAATAATACCAAATGAGCATCAAGAAGATAATAAAAGTGCAGAACTCATTCCGTTAGGGGACTTCCGTGTAGGACTGAGATGTGCAGAATCTTGTCTAGAATCAGATGGAGGTGTGAAGAGCGAGCTGTGGAGTGTCCTTGGGAACATCAGGCCCTGTCTTCTCACCAGAGCTGCAGACGGACGTGGTCCCTTGGGTGCTGAGAGCTCCCAAAGGCCTGGAGGGCCTGGCTCTATCTGGAGAGCTGCGTTCCCATCCTGACGCTGCGTCTACCTTCTCTGAAATATTAAGTGATCGTGGCAACAAGGATACGCATTGCCTTTTGCTTTCTTTGGTCACTTAGGGGATTAAAATAAATTAAGTCCATAAAACAAGCTCTTTGGCACGATACAAAGGTGTAGAAAAGCCACCCGATAGTTCTTTTTAGAACCAGTGTAAGTGTGTGTGTGTTTAACTTTAACTCCGGATATAAACTGGCAGTTTTATGCAGAGCCTCAGGCTAAATGAGCAAGGACTTCTGGCGGGAAAGGCCTAGGACCAGGCAGGAGTGTCTGCGGAGGGGAGGCTGGCTCGGGCCAAGCAGACCACCCCTCCTAATATAAAGAGCACCCGGGCCAATGCGGCACTTCTGGGTTCTCTTGTAGCCCAGGGCCAAGTGCTGATGAGGGCACGCAGCGACCTGGGGTCTTTCTCAGAAATAACAACGTGGAGTCACAATAGGATTCTTGGTCACAGCAGAAAAAACTCATAAACCTTAAGTTGCAAAGTGTCCCATTTTATACCTTTTCCAAAAAACAATTCAAGGTGGGCTTGGAAGTTGGAGGGCATTTGGGTTTAGAATCAGGGTAAATGACACAGTCATTAAAAGTCTGCCTGGAGAACGGCAGGGTCAACGCCTAAGCCCACGTGAGCGCTGGCCTTTCTCTAAATGCCCCCGCGACCCCAGGCCGCTCTGCTCGGTCTGCACGTCTGGCTCCGTCAGGAAGCCTTGCTACATCAAAGCACCAGCACAACAGGCAAAGAGAGCAGGCATCTCCTGCGAATCCACTCACCACGACGGAGGCTCAGCCTCCCCCCGCTACCAGCTGCTCTGTGGACAGGCGGGGACGTCCGAATGGGAAAAGGGTGGTCCCCGGCGCGCAAACCTTGACAACAAATGCCATGAAGTGACAACTCTGTAAATCAGCTCTGAGAAATCACCTGTATAAGTACACCTGGGCAAACCACCGTCTCCCCCAAATTCACCTCTGGTCGCCTTCGAGCAGCCCTCTGGGGCTCACGATCCCCTCCGATGAGGCCCTGGGTCCCCACTTTAGGGACCACCCCCTTATGCCGATCTTTGCCGGCCCCTTCGCCGGCACTCAGCCCACATGTCCTGGGATGTGCGGATGCCCCGCTCCCAGGCCATAACCACGGCCCTGCACGTACAGGCATTTCCCTTCAAGATGCGTATCACGGAAGCATCAGGTAGGCCTCTAAGGGCTTTATCTGTTCTCTCTGATTGATACTATAATGAAATGGAAACAAACATTGGCCAGGAGGAAAGGCACAAATAAACAAAGCCACACAGTAAGAAACCCAGTCAACACTGCCAATATCTGACATCGACATCCTGGGTCCAGAAGTGTGTGAACGCAGGCCCGGATTCCAGCTCGCACGGATATCGGGGGAAAGTGAGGAAGCCTCTTGGCGACAGATGGTGCAGCTGGGCCAGGAGACCACATATTTCTCTATCTGGAGGACCTGATAAAGCACCGAGGTTTGCTGATGTAACTCCTCCCCTGAGCAAAAAATTCTCCAGTAACATACGGAGAAAAGATAAATAAATATGTGGCTTTGGCAAAGAATCCAAAATAAAGTGCATTCGTGGGACACAAGGCATCCAGACAGCCAAGCTGAGGAAATATCTAGAGGCACCCATTCAACATCTTAACTCGCTGAGCAATGATCATTCACAGGACCAGGGCGCTTAGAGAAAATAGATATACATACAGTTACCTTATGACATTGGTATGAAATGTGCCATACCCCACGCTTGTTGGCCCCCACTCCTGGGCTCCCAGGGAAGCCACACTTCAACATTTACCAGGGTCAACATGACTCGGCAAAACCTTCCGGCACAGGGGGACCAAAATGGACCACTCTGAACACAAAAGATAAGAAAAAGGAAGAAATTTCCCAGGGTCCCGTAAGATGAAAGTCATGTAACCCTGCATATACTAGAAATGGAAGGTTGCAACTTTCTGAAATGTCCTTTGTGTAATGAGTTTTAACCTTTTATGGAGAAATAAAGTATATCGCCCTACACCGAATCTTCCCTTTCCGAAGCACTCTTTTCCTTGTGATGGTTGGGTACTCCGGGCAGCTGTCCTGATGGGGTCGGGAAGAAGTCTCTTCCTTCCTTTTAGAAATTCTAAAAGGTTTGTTTTGCATCAACACATATATAATTACTTTTAGGCAATCACGTGCGATTATGTATTAGAGTCTTATCATATTATATAGATTATATATAGCTAAATTCTACATATAATTATGTATCCATTTACATAGAAAGGTATGTAGGTTGACCAGACGGCCGTACCCCACAAAAAGTAAACCTACAAAACCGCTCACACAAGGTCAGCGCGCTCTGCGGAGTGGACCCCTCCTAGTTTCTACAGCCTGCCCACCACGCGTGTGCACCTGATCTGTGAGTGGTCCCAGACCCTCCAGGTGCTGCCCTGCCGCTCGGCTTTGGACGTGCTAGGCCGCGTGCGGTTCCGAGGCGCGGCTGGTCTTCCTGTGCCTGCTATCTCGTGAGGATGTGGGAGAACGTGGCCACCACCCCCACCCCAGCTCAGGGGCCCCAGCAGGACTGGGGTGACTGTCACACACACCCCACTTTCTGGCCTGCTCTGCACGTGCATCACAGACACCTCGGGCCATGTGTCCTTACTGCCCTCGGCTTCCAGCCCCTCGAAGCAGCAGCAGAGGAACCAGAAAGGGCACAGAGTCTTACAGGGTCTGAGCTCCACTTCTGTCACTAAACCGGTTACCTTCATGAGGACCTCGGGCTCTCACTCACAGCTGTGCGGGCGGGAGCCCTCCATACACCCACGTGACTACAACAGCATGTGTGGATGCCATGTTTGCAGGGATAAATTGGTCTGGAAACGTGGTCTGAGGCTAAGCTTGTCTACATCCAAAGTCCGTGTGCCCCACAAGGCACCACAGGCTGAATAACGAATTCCCGGCTCCCGTCAGCACAAGATCCAGGGAGAACGGCACACGCTGCTCATCACTGCCTCAAGGAGGACCCAGCACCAGGTTGTCAAAGGTGCCCGGCTTCACCCACACACACAGTCTCCAAGAGTTTGACAAAACCAAGCCACGGCAAAACACGGGGATGGATGTACTACCAGCAGCGTCTGGATTTCTCAGTCACCCCGCACCCCATGCCCTGAGGGACTCACAACCAGACATCAAGTCCCCATTCTTCACGGGAGCCTAAGTGACACGTGACATGCCACTTTTATTGCCGCGAGTACTTCAGATGATCAAATTAAGTTTGATAATAGACTTCTCTTCTGTAAATGAAGCCTGTTTCGCCCCCAAATACAAGTTAACGCAATTTTTACAGCTGCTGTTTCACCCGGGTCTCTGGGGAGACGTGCCACAGAGCCTCACAGAAGCCACGCCCCACATGCACACGCCGCGCCTGGTCTCCTCGCGACATGCCAGGCTGAGCCGCACCCTGCTTCTGCAGTTTAAAAAAATCAAGGACACGAAGACATTTCTGCGCTCACCCTAGGTGTCCAGTAAGTAATTTATGGCCCGTGACCTAAGTGTCATTACAGAAATTTCCACAGATAACAAAACAGATTCTCTGAGACCTTATAGGCAGGAGGTGGAGAGTGGGTTATATGGGGCAGGGGGGGGGGGGCTTTGACTAAGTTTTTGAGAAAACTGAATTTAGTTTTGTGCTTTAACTAAATGGTCTATTATCTTTGTGGAGAAAACAATGGAATGTGCGTTCCTGGGGAAAAGAGAGACATTGATGTACTTGTCCCCACAAGGAGGGTGCATGGGCAGCAGGACCGCGAGCGCTGCCTCCCGTCAGCGGCCACGGCCTGGTGTCCCGCCCCTCACCCACGGGGGCTCCCTGCCGGCTGGAGGAAAGGGGACAGCGTGCTGGGCCTCCCTGGTGTGTGGAGACTCTGCCGCCCCACCCCGGGAATGCACGGGGTCTTCTTCACGTTGACCCTTCCCCCTGGATTTCTGGAAAACCAGGTCCCCAACCAGCATTCCGCACTAGCTCGTGGGATGCTGGGTCTCCCCAGCCCGGGCTGCCGTGGTGTTCTGACAGCGACTCTGACCCCACGTGGCTGAGGAATGTCTCCTGCACCAGCACGTCCCTTGAGATGGGCGCCCGGTAGCCAGCCCACCGCAGACACGTACTCCGTACCCCACCTGGCGCCCCGGGCCCCGCACGGCGATGTCTGTCAGGTGAGTGGACAGAAGACCAGGAGCTGCAGACGTCCCTGGACCAGCGGTTCTGTCACTGTGCACAGCAAGTGTCCCGAAGAAGGCCACCTACGTCCGTACAAGGTAAGCTTAAACTACATTCTGTGCACTTTTAGGTTATTAACTCGGTGTGTGTGGTTTCGAACCGTCTGAGTCCAAGGAAACGAGGCTGTGCTGGTGTTGAGGGTGCCCAGGGGCTGCGCTGTGCTCTAAGCCCAGTCACACAGCCCCACCGGCTGAGAGCCGGACCCGTCCTGCTCAGCGCTGCCCGAGACGGCGCAGCCACAGCACGTGTGCGTCTCTGTCTGCGGCCAACACCACAGTGACCAGAATAACCGGAGGCAAACGGATGTGAGCAATCACTTTAACTCCAGCAGCCCGCATGCTGTGCTCCAGCTCCTGAGGCCTCGGAGGCCAAGGCTTGGGATCAGCGCTCTGGAACCAAAACCGTTGAGTGACTTCTTCCTGTGAAATCGACACGCATCGGGGGCTTTCGTAAGTGCCCTTTTCTTCAAAACTCAGATGCTGTGTAAATACTATCATCCGCTCGTGGAAAGCAAGGAAACTGCCCTGATCGCCCCTGGCCCTTCTGGCTTCGACCTGAAAGACCGCACTGTCACACGGCGTCGTCCTGGAGCCTAGTGGTCGCAGAAAAGATAAAACAATGGACCCAGACACCAGCAAAGGGGAGAGGCGTTTGCCTCTGTCTGCGAGAACGCCAGGGCGAGCAGTGTGTGAGGTGGACCTCCCGCCGCACGCCTCTCTCCTGTGAGGTCTTCCCCTGACGACACATTCAGAGATGGGAAAACCCAACAGTTAGCGGGTGAACTAAGCGGTGAACTCCGAAGTCAAACGGGCCTGGGCGCAGGGCCGGGTTCGGGCCGAAGAGCAGGTCTGCAAGCAGCTGCACTGTGAGGGTGAACTGGGGTGACCTTGCCTTCCAGGCCCTGCCAGCAGGAAGTGGGGGAGAGGGGAATATGGGCCGTGCTTTCACCCAAACAGGTCCCGGGAAAGGTGGCGGGGACCCCGGGCAGCTGCCCGGCCACAGGTGCCCGACTGACAAAACTGGGGGCCCCTCCTTAGATGGAGCCCAGAAAACAGGAGTTCGTGAATTACGTGGGGGTACCCTCGGGAGTGTCTCCCCCCGGTCAGGCCAGAGGGAGGAGATCCACACGGACCGAGCCCTCAGCAGCGGTCACAGCCTCACCTGACGCGGGAGGTCGCCACCCACAAACGAGCACAGGTATTAGACCTTCCTGGGAAAATTCACTTTCCAAAATGCAGCAGAGGGAAATACGGCATTTTAGAACTGCAAACCACACAAGAAAAATCAAAGTATTAAGAGCTACAAGTTGTGAAAATCTGTCTTTTTTAAATGAAAAAGCAAATCTTCACAATATTGCTTGTAAAATTTGCATAGAAAATAACTGAGCTAGAAACATAATTTTGACAAATAAAAGTGGGAATTTTAAGTGAACGAAAGTCCAGGGGTGCCTGGGTGGCTCAGTTGTCTGCGTGTCCGACCTTGGCTCAGGTCATGATCTCACAGTCCATGAGTTCAAGTCCCATGTCGGGCCCTGTGCTGACAGCTCAGAGCCTGGAGCCTGTGTCGGATTCTGTGTCTACCTCTCTCTCCCCTGCTTACACAATGTCTCTGTCTCTCAAAAATAAATAAACAGTAAAAAAAATAAAAAATCAAAGCCCTATATAGCACCAGCGTACAGCACCCGAGTGATTCCATCAGGGCAGGGCTCACGTCCTCTTTCCTGCTTGGAGACAGTACCAGGCGGCAAGGACACACTTGAATAAACACCTGATGAACGAATTAGTGAGTTAATTTAATTAGCATTACACAGTTCACACCAATAACAAGTGAACAGACTGACTCTCTGAGAGTTCACAGTGGCTGTGCTCTAAGTCCCGACCCACCGGCCAGAGGGTTCCGAGTCCCATGGCCGCGGCCGAGGGAGGAGGCCCCCACATGAGAAGCTGGGGTGCAGAGAGTGGAAACCACTCTGTCCAGCCTGCTTCCTTGCGCACCTTTGTGTTAGTTAGTGCGAACCCTGCAGGTACCAGGGTTTGCTGGGCTGAGGATTTGCAGCTTTTTCCTTCCGGAAGCCAGCAGTGGGTTAAAGCAGAGGGCAGGCTGGTTCTGCCCGGGGTGGGGGTGAGGGGTGCCACTTCTCCCCACCTCGACTGCACCTGCACTGTGTTCTGGCCACCGTGAGTTGAAATGAAAACCTTTATGAGACGGAGATGTGTGGACTTGGGACCTAGCTTTCAGGTCGTGTCCTGGGCAGTCACGTGTAGGTCATTTCCTTCCCTTCATCCTAATGTCCAGCTGTCTGTCGCTCACACCCTAGAAGGCGCCCCATAGACACTTAGGCAGGACCCACAGCCCCATCCCCCTGACCTGGGCCGGGTCCATCAGTGAAGTCCCCTCCCACGGAGCTGCGCCCAGGTGGTGCTCACCCAAAGGAGAAGCTTGGGTGGCTGGAGCTCTGGGCTGCCACAGAGGATGTGGCTCCAGGGGCCAGTCGTGGGGATGCAGCTCTCAGGAAAGCATCTTCTGAGAGGGCGGCACAGAGCACAGCTGAGGAGGTGACGGCGGAAGGGAGCAGAAGCCCGTTCGGGGTGCACACACACAGCACCGGGGCTCAGCAGATCTGAAGGCTTCCCGTGTGCCATCTGCCCCAGCCTCGTCTGAGAAGCGCTGCTCCCCTGCTCGCCCGGCCGCCGGGGGACAGAAAGTGGAGTAACCTGGGGAGTCCACGTCGCTTTCACAGACGGTGTGAGACGTGTGCGGTCTGTTCCGCATCCCCCGCCAGGCCTCCTGCTGCCCGCTCCCGCACTGCCCACCCCCGGAGCACTCCACACACCGGGTCATCCCGCATCTCGAACACGTAAGCCCCGCTCACATCTGGAGCTCGCCCCCGTGGGACGGCGTCCCTGGCGCCAGGCTCGGGCACTCGCTGGCTGTCCGTACAGGAGACCTGGCTCTGGGAAGCATCACAGGACCAGCCCTGTGGAGGGCGAAGAGGCCGCCGCATGTACAGGCAGCAACATGCCTTGAGATTATCCTGTCTCAATAGTTTAATATCTGACACTTTGATCCCACTGGTGAGGGATCAGACCACTGATACCACGAAATCTGTCATCAGCACTTTCCAGAAGCCACCAGGTATCTGTGTCAGCACCCAAGAGAGAAACTCTGGCTTGTGGGCCACACTTTGGCAAATACTGTGCATAATTCAGCAACCACAGAGCCGTACAAACCACACTGAGACTGTCATCTTGGAATCCGGTGGTTCTGCACAGACATTTGATTCCTAAGCTACAATACGGCTCTAAGATCATGAAATAGGAAAGAGAGAACGCACCAGAAAATCACCGTAAGCTTCGTGAGCCTTAACACGGACTGAAAGGCACCCTCATGTCTCACATTATTTAAATATCACGTATGATTATGAGATTATTGTATAGTTTCTATTCTGAAACTTTTAAAACCCGTTTAATCTTTCATGTAGTGGGTTTCCATTCTTAATACAGGGGAGGGAGTCGCGTATCTTTCTTCAGTAAAGAGGAAAGTGAGCGCTCTACTTGATTTGTTTTCCATCCTTTGAAACAAAGCTCCTCCCCCTGACGTTAGGCGTCTCTGCGTGTCCCCGGGCTTGTTTCGGCCACGGCTGGATTTACAGCTGGGAAATCAGCCCGCCCTTGGCAGATGAGCCGCCAGTACGGACGCTCTTCCCGCAGAGCGGACGACCCGCAGCCTCCCCTCAGCTCTGCGCCTGTCACCCGCGCCGCCCCTGACCCCCGACACGCAGAAACCATAGCGTTGCCCTGGGCACGGCAAGTGACGCCTCCTGCCTTGGCCTGGGGTGCACACCAGGCACCCATGGGCCAAGCCGGCTCCACAGGGTCTGGCACGCCGGCCTGCATGTCTGCCCCCGGCCGGAGCCCGGGAAGCGCCAACGCGTGGCTCCCTGCAGAGCAGAGTTTGCCAACGGGCAGAGCTGAGGTTGGCACGGGGGTGGCTGGCGGGTTTTTCAAGGCGGATTTGGAAGTGTTTCCAGGGGGGGCTGGTCCTTCTGTGTGTGCAGACCCTGCCCCTCCCATCCTCACACTGAGGCCGCCGGGCCCACCTCGAGCCCATCTGTGGGCGCTCCTGCGTCCGGATCCCTATCACAGACAGCTTGATTGTTAAGCTGAGAGGCTCAGTACCTCTTCCAGAGCCTGTGAGACTGAAGCCCAGGTCCCCGCCTACCACCCACGCCCCAGCTGTGCTTAGTGAGTGCCGGCTGCATGTCAGGCCCTGGGGGAGTGCCGGTTACTCCATCCACCTGTGAGCCAGCTGCTGGTCCCTCCACAAGCCCATCCCTGCACAGTGGGGGACACAGGCGTGCTCATGAATGGCCATCGTGCTGACCCGATTTATTATTACTGATACTTTATAACCACCACCATAAAACTGACCCTGGTCTTCCAGGCCAAGTATAACCCCAATCACCTCCTTGAAGGCCATCGATAACACAATGGGTCGAGATAAACACGAGATACTCTATAATCACAGAACATTTGATACCGCAGGCAAGAATCTGAATACCGAATACCATCTATTTTTGCAATAACGCTGGGGAAAAAATAACTTGTAAAGTGAAAATCCTGGAGTGTTATTCAACTTACCTGGTTGCTGGAATGAAGTTTCAAAAACAAACATGACCAAAATGGAAACGAAATCAAAGCTGGTCCTCAAGACCGTGGAGAAAGTCAGGCCTCCGTGATTCCCAGAGAGGGGTTGCTGTGAGAAGCCCCGAGGCTCCGTGTGGCCTTGTGCTTTGAGATCTGGGCCCCACTGACGTTGAGCCCCTCACAGCCCTGTGCTGGGCCTTTCTCAGCACAGACGGAGACAGAAACTCATGATGAACTAAGTTGTTGTCTCGAAACTCAAGCTTATGAGCATATGATCCAAAGCAAGACACATACACACTGTATCCTTCTCAGTTTATAATACAAAACAATCACAAAAGATTTCCAACGTTAAAGAAATCTGCAGGGCCAGAGACGATCTCTCACACACATACCCCAGGAAACATGGAGGCACGGCCCGCTCCTCCCTGGCCTAGAGCCTGGAGGGTGGCTCTGCCCAGCTCATGCACGGATGGGGGCTTGGTGAATCTGGTGATGGGGCTGGCCGTCACCGGACTCCCCGGAGCAAGGAGAGAGCCACCCTGGTGTGTTAGGGAGGGTCTGCACCGAAGTGACACACGTCTGTGTGCAGGCGTGGTATCACAACCGCCGATCTCCAAGAGACAGCCTCCATGTGTGCGGCCACGAGGTCCCACGTGATGGCAGGAGAGGGCGCAGCACGCTGGGGGCTGGTTGGCTCCGGCCGCAGGAGGCAGAGGCTGTCGTGGCCATGCCCATAGGGACCCCTGCCTCTGTTATCATCACCAACAAACACAACGTGAGGAGCATGCCGATCACTCTGACACACTTCCGCACACACACAATGCACTTGATGACTTTCTGAGCACAAAGGCCCTGGCTGGGGCCAAGTGCCCCTGAGGCCTTCACAAGGGGAGGGTGGCACCCTCAGTCCCACCGGGAAGTGACATGGGGCATCTCAGGTCCAGTGACCCACAGAGTGGCCCGCAGAAACTACCAGAGCTGGGATGCTGTGCGCTCCTGTCTGAGGTCCCCAGGAAACACAGAGAAGCCTCTACTTGTTTGCTGAATGCTTGGCCAGAATTTCCAATTTCTGCTGAAATCGTGTAAGCACAGCTCGGTACAGCTGTACAGACCACGTGTACGATGACAACGTATTTAACATGGACAAAGGATGTTCCCAGTCCAATCTTGGGGGCCTCTGGATGCTTGTGGGCAATCTGTTTCCTCCACTCAACCCTGGAGGGAATGCTGACCATGTAGGAGCATGCTGGGTACGAGTGGTTTAATTGTTACTGACAACTTACTACAAACTCAGATAACCAGGAGCATGGAGTCATGTAAGCTCTGTACACACTAAACCGGGATAACTTTGCGCTGATCGGTCTGCTGGTAAGCGAGACACATTTTCCTTCTCACTGAACGAAACGGTTCTGGAAATAAACAATCTCCTTAAAAACCACCTTCATTTGGGGCCCCTGGGGGACTCAGTCGGTTGAGCATCCGACTGTGGCTCAGGTCATGATCTCGTGGTTCGCGGGCTGGAGCCCCACATCAAGCTCTGTGCTGACAGCGCGGAGCCTGGAGCTGCTTCAGATTCTGTCTCCCTCTCTGTCTGCCCCTCCCTCACTTGCACTCTGTTTCTCTCTCTCTCAAAAATGAATAAATCTTTAAAAAAAAAAAACAAACACCTTCACTATTCCTGATACCTTTTCTTCACAAAGTTTAACTGCAACATGTTGTTTAAAGGGTGAAAGAATAGGAGACATTTGAGAAACATAAAGTGATCATTTCATTTCACAGACCGAATAAAAACCAAGAACAATGAAAAAGTCAAATTTACGAGTTTCACAAGCAAATTTAGAGAACCACAACATTTTCTGTATTTTTTACACTGGGTATCTCTTTAAACGTCAAACACCCCTGAAGATAGACGTGACAGGTCTGCATCCTTCCCCCGAAGTCTAACGGAACGGCACCGGCCGCCTCTCCCACCGTGGGCCGCTCACGCCAGTGCCGACAGCTGCCCGCTCCCTCACGTGCACAGACACACAGACAGGAACACGGCCTCCGTGCAGAATCCCGTACCTTTAAACAGGGTCAGTCCACGCAGGTTGCCCTTGATTTTAGTTAGCTTCAGCTCCATGGGGCAGGCCAGCCCTTCTACTCATGTCCTCTGTTAAATGGGAAGGAAGGGCTCCACTACAGTGACCCCTAAAGTGATTAATACACAAGAAAATAAACTTGACAATTGTCGACCTGGACCACATCATGACACACTTTCAGGGGCTGGTGTGATTCTGAGCACTGGCCTCCACACGGCTGCTCACGCGTGCAGGGGCACAGGGCAGTGCCACCGCCCTCCGTGGCATCCGTGAGTACCAGGCACCGGGGACGGGCTGGGGCTTTAAGCAACGTGGCAAAACAATGGAGTAACTTCTCTAGAAAGCCAATCATTCAATTGCTGTTGTCCAAAGTCATGGGAAGAGCAATTTCTACATGTGAAATGTATTCATGGTGTGACTCATACCTGTCCCCTGAAATGTACACATTACATCAACCAGTGACCCAAAGCAACCAGGGTGTAGCGGTATCACTTGTAAATCAAGTGTAAATTAAAAGTTGGCATTCTCAAGCACAAATAAAACATTTGACACACAGATTATAAAGGCAACAATGGACTACACATACACGTATCACGCACACGTGTACGTGTGTGTACATGCGCGTGTGCACACACACACACACACACACACATACATGATGGGACGGGACCTGCGTTCTGCTCAGTGTCATGCAGCCTGGCACGGCCAGCTGTGGACAGTGCCTCAGTTTTTAAATCCCAAAATGTTAGCGGCAGCCACAAAATCATCATATGGCTTATTTTAACTGGCAACTTTAGCCCGACCCGCCGTGGCGTTAGCAACTCTGTACCGACAGCGCGCTGGTGCGCAGCAGCACGGCCCATTAGAAGGAAGAAAAGGATGCAGGCTGAGTGTGAGTGAGCGTCGGAGCATGGCTCTGCCGCGCTCCCTGTGTGAGCCTGGAGAGCACTTTCATGTCTGGGGTGCCCAGCGTCCCCGCCTGTAGCGTGGGAACCTACCCCCTGTGTGTGCAGATTTCCCTGAAGACAGAAAACCGTGGAGGGGAAGTTTAACTCCCTGGGGTGCCCAGAAGACCAAAGGAGACTGAACTCAGAAGCATCTGACAGAGGTCGGGGACCACCAGTCACTAACGAGTATGGGACCCCCTTGCCCTTCTTTGACAGAAACGTGGTTTTACGGGACGTATCTCACTAAAGGCCATGCGTGTGCTGGTAGCCCATACTCTCCGCGATGCTGCCATGTTCTCTTTACTAAGAACCTGTCACTTAGCACCTTTGCAAAAGAGAACCGACCGCTGGGAGCGGCCAAGACAGATGCGGGGAGCGCGCGCAGCCCAGCCCCGAGGGCCGTGGTTCACAGCAGAGCAGGCAAACTCCGCGCCCCCTGCCCAAGTTAGTCTGAGGCGAAGCTCGGTCACCGGGGCTCGGGAGCAGGTGGAAACAAACTGTCGACGTAAAGTGTCGGCAGAGCACAAAGCTGGGGTGTCCGGTTTCCAATCATGACCCTGAAAGTGACACTGAATCTCTAGACACACAGCGTCCTCGAGGGTGGGGCCCACGGCCCCCTCAGAGGTTACTCTCGCAGCCGGTGGGGGTCAGCGGAACCACCGACCGGACTCACAACCACACTATGCTGTCAGACGCCGGCCGTGTGGACCTTCACCAGGCACGCAGCGCTGGCCGGCTCTCCTGCACCCACCCATGCGTGTGGCCTAGGCCCATCACGGACCCAGGAAGACGTTATTTTTGCTACTTTCATTAAATCCAAAACCCCGGAAAGACTTAGGATAAGCACAATATGTCAACATGTAGTTGATTCACTGAATGCCACCAAGCTCTTCTGTGAATCCTCTCAGATGGGCCAGAACAGCACCAGGGCCACCCAGACACAGACGGGTGCCGGAGAGGCGAGAATCCGTGAAGAGGCTGGCAGGCTGGGTGACGACGACGGACAGAACAGCTGGCCCCTCACGACTCGGAGGGGACAGCGCAGTCTTCCCGAGACTCGGCCCCTCCATGCTGACGATGGTGTGCAGGAGGACTGGTCTGCCGGCACCATGCGGCTTCACGTCTACACCGCGTGGCTCTTAAGGTGGTGCCACGGTGAGACGGTGCTGGCATCCATCAGAAGCACTAAAGCCGGAGCACAGGGACCTGGCCTCAGGGCCTGGGGGCAATGTCTTCTGGCAGAACGTGAGACGAATGAGCTCTACCGGAGTGCGCTGGGAGGTGGCACACCTGCCCCTGCCCCGGCTCTGCTGGCCGCGGTCTACACAGCTGGACAAGGTGCTGCTTCTCACCAATCATAACATGGGGACAGACCACGTAAGCCACGCAGCCAATGTCAGGATAGAGGAGGTTAAGGTGTAGGTGTGCAGGCCCGGGATTGGCTCAGGGTGAGGACTGGTCCAGAACACGTGGAGGAACGTGTGGATGCCTCCTGTGCCCTCCCGGGGGGGACCACACGCGAGCAGCGTGCTCCGTGGCCACGCTGGTCCTGTTAGGCAGGGCCAAGCGGGGAAGGGGAACAGACACGGAGCCCCTAGGATTCACGGGAACCTGGCGAGGCCCGCTCCTAGGGCGCCACACAGAATGGGGCAGGCTGGGGCACAGCTGGCTCGCAGCATGGGTGTGGCAAGGAGGGGCGCTGCACCGGCGTCCCGCCTGGATGCTCCCGCTGGCGGAGGCTCCAAAGACAGCCCTTCACACCCGCATGGCCGCCCCCCTTCAAAGAGGGCTCAGCTATTCTAGGAGCGTTGACTCACTGAATGGAAGATGAGTAGTCAAGGCCACAGCCACGAAGAAGCCGCAGCTGTAGAAACAGCCCTGGGCCATGCGAGCTTCCGGATCCAGGGCGTGGGAGGTCCACAGACCGTGGCTTCCCCAAGTTTCTCCCCATCGGGATGTGGCCCCAGCAAAGGACTCAGGGACCTGCACTGGCTTCCAGGACACGGTTCTTCACGGCCACCCCACTGGCCACCATCTCTGTACCCTCCGGTCCCTGCCATGCCCCTCAAGTGCCCTAGCCGCCTGGCCCAAATGTAGAGAGGAGAGGACTGAATGCAGGGGAGAGAGGAGGGAGAGGAGGTGACAGAGAATGGAGGAGGAAGCTGGGGGGGGGCAAGGTACCTGCGAGGGGGCCGTGGTGACCCACCACAGAGACCCTAGAAGGAGCCGTGCACGCAAGATCAAAACTAGGAGACATCCTGTCAGAGACTTGGGGACGTGTCTTACGGAGCCAGAACTGACGCCATGGCCCCCAGCAGAGCCGCTGACCCCTGAATGGACTTTGCTGGATGGCGGAGTGTCTCATTCTGTGAACACGGGCGTCTTTGAGGGAAGCTGGGCATGTGGCCATGTGTGGGCCATGCGGGCCACGTGCACACAGTCCACGTGCAGGAGGGAACGGGGTGAACGGGGGGAATGGGGTAAGGGCCAGCTTCACACCTTACTGTCGACGGTGGAGACTGCCAGAGACCGAACATGAACCCCCCACATCCTGGCGGTGGCCGGGGGGCCTCCGGGGCAGGATGAACTCATGAGGGTGGGGCCCCATCACAGGACCCCAGAGCCTCCAGTCCCTCCTCACGTGAGGACACAGTGAGAAGATGCGGTGGGTGAACTGGACCCCGAATCTGTCAGTGCCTCCGTGTTGGGCGTCCAGCCCCCAGATCATGGAGAAGTATGTGTTGTTGAAGCCACCCGTCTGGGGCTGTTACAAGCCCGGCTCCAGAGCCGAGGCTCAGAGATGCTGGCGGGCAGACCGTGCGCACGGGGAAACGGTGAGTGACGGCACCTGTTGAAGGCGGCGTGGTACACGCGAGGAGGCGGACAGTGTGGACGGAGGTTGAGAAGAGAAGATGGCGGGCGGGCCGGTGGGTCTGGAGCGGGAGCGTCTCCAGAGCCAGGTGGAGGCGCTGCTTCATCCTCGGGCTGCGGCAGGGCCGAGGCCAGCCACTGAGGTGGGAGACACGTCTCGTCCGCGCCTGCGAGGAGCGGTGAGAGTAGGTGAGCTGGTGAGCTGACCGTGGAGCAGCTGCTGTGAGCAAGCAGGGGCTGGGGACGTATCCCTGGGAAACAGCTCCCCGCAGGGGCCAGAGACGGAGAAGAACACGGGCCAGCATGAGCCGGGTGGGGCCACAAATACTGCACCCTAAGGAGGGATGGTCTGTGGAGACCTGAGGGGGGGGCACCAGGAACCTCCCAGATGACCAAACGGACGCAGCTCTCACTGGGAAGACAGAGGTGCCGGGTCAGGGACAGGCAGGAAGCTGAGGCAGACATCACTTGGGGACAGCCCCCACCTTCATCCTGAGCCCCGAGGGCCCTGCCACAGACCCAGCTCTGCCTGGCTGTGGGGAGACGCTCCTGGGTGCATGGGGTCCCCCAGGCGGCGAGGCTTCTGCAGGTGTGTGTCAGCCACGGAGCCCCCCCTTAGTGGCCCTGGAGAGCGGACCATTGCATCCCTTAGAATCGTGGGAGCTGGCATTACACGGCCGTTCTTTTTTTTTTTTTTAAATTTATTTCTAGGAGAGAGAGAGAGACAGCGTGAGCAGGGGAGGGTCAGAGAGAGAGGGAGTCACAGACTGAAACAGGCTCCAGGCTCTGAGCTGGCAGTCAGCACAGAGCCCGACGCGGGGCTCGAACCCACGAACCGCGAGATCATGACCCAAGCGAAAGTCGGACGCTTAACCGACTAAGCCACCCAGGCGCCCCTACACGGCTGTTCTTAAAACTGGATTTCGTGAACTTACAATCAAATACACTGCATTCAAACAGAGGTAATAAACCCTCACACTCACACCCCCTTGTTACTCCACACTTTCCTGCAGCCACGCCCCACAGCTGTGTGCCCCAGGGTGCCCATCTGTGTCCAAGCCAGTGCTCAGGGATGCCGTGCTGTTGGCTGGAAGGCAGCAAGCATGGGAGCGTTTACACCACAGAAATGGACAGAGTTGGGGCTCACTCCATCACGGAGCCACTTGCTCGGGGGCACAGGGCACAGGGACCAGAGTTCTGTGCAGCTCTGGGGCCAGCAGGGGGGACCTCACAGGATGCTAGGAGACACACCCGAGTTTAAATACCGCTTGTCACATGGGGATTTTACAACCTGAAAAGGAAGGCCTCCTGATGGGGTGTCTACTGCCCGCCATGCAGCGGCCCCCCGGGTCCCGGGGAGGCCTGGCCAAGCCCAGGGACCCAGTGCTGCTTCCTTCCTTCTCTGCTGATCTCAGCCGCGCTTGGAGGGGGTTGCCTAGCAACCTGCCTACGCAGCAGTGCAAATCTGCTGCCTTAAATAAACTCCTGCAATACATGCTTTTTTGGAAAGTTCCGCTGGACGTTTTTAGAATGATTTTCCTATGGTTTCTGAATGACACCGTGGGTGCTGTAGCAAGCGCAGGCGGCCGTACCCGCTGTCTCTGGTCCGAGAAAGTCTGGGGGGCTATCCCATCCCTTGTCCTTATAGGCCTCACCTGGCAAAAGCCTGGTGACCTCCTGTGGACACAATGCCTCCTGGGGTCTGCCTGAGGACATTCTGCTGGTGCACGCGCTCACTCCATGTTCATGGGACGTGTGCCGATGCGGGACCGGCAGAGCAGACGCTCAGGATGCATGCGGCCGGCGCAGCCCCCGAGCGTGAGGCCAAAGGGGCTCCCTGGGGGCAGGCCCGGGCCAGAGTCTGGGGGCGTCAGGAAGGACATGCGGGCCACAGGATGCAGGGTACCTGTGGGCAGAGTCGCGGGGGCTGGACTCGCGACAGGCAGGAAATCTTGAGTCTGCCCCACGTACGGCAAAGAGAGTGACCAACAGCAAGGGCACAATGGCATTCAGTCTTCAAGCCATGTGCCCAGGATGGAGCGGCGGGCGTCCCAGAGCAGACCCCTATGAGCTGACTCAGCTCACAGAAGCGGGGAGACCAGACGGGGGCCAGGGATCAGCCCCATCGCCCCATGTCCCGTCCCCTCCTGCTGGGCCACACAACCCCAATGTGGAGACAAGCTTTTGTCTCATCAGAAGAAAAATGACCTATCCGGGTGCCCGGGCCAGAGGACAGCTGTGCGACCAAGGTCTAGGCAGCGGGGAATAAATGAAGCAGTGCCTGGAATGTTCCGGAAGAGATCAGAGGATGGGGTGTGCCATCACGAACATGGATGCGGTGACCACAGCTTGGCCACATCCTGACCCACTGGGGCCACATGGATGAGGGCCACTCCCTCAGGCAGCAGCGTGGTCACCAGCGACTGACAGCTAGCCTGGTGTGTGCGTGCGTGTAAAGCCTGACGCCTCAGCTACTGTTAAAATGAGTTTTCCCCCATAGCCAGCTAGTAATGGCAGCTGGCTGGACGTGCCTACCTGGATTCTGTGTATGAGCGGAAGCCCGTAGCAGTGATAACATGCGTCCCTAGATTCTCCACATACAAGTGAAAGTACAGTAGCTTAGTAGTGTGACATCACAGCATCCGACAACGAGAACAAGGCACAGAAACGATGGGTATTTCTATATCCAGGAAATAGAGAAGTGACATCGAACCTTCTCAATATCGCCACATACGTTCTGAAAATGTCTTCCAGTCAGGGAATAAATGTCAGGGTCCTAGGCATCCACCCAGGGGACTCTTGGCCTCTGAACTTCAGAAGACACTTTCCCAGAAGATGTGCAATACAAATTAAAGCAGTCCAAGGTATATGTGTACGTGTGTGTGCATGAGTGTGTGTGTGAACGCACACGCGTCCATGTGTGAAAGCATGAATGAGGATGCACATGTGAGCATGCATGTGTGGGTGTGCAAGAGTGTATGTGAATGTGGGTGCACACGTGCCTGAGTATGCATGTACGCGTGTGTGTGGGTGTGCATGTGTGCAAGTGCAGGTGTGTGTGCACGAGTGCACGCATATGTGCATATGAGTGTGTAGTATGTGTGTGTGTGTGTGTGACTAGAGGGCTCCCCCTGTACGGTGGTCATCAAGTGGCCTGCGTGGCCACAGGCAGCCTTGGCCTCGATGCGCATACACATCCCGTGTGGGAACGGAGAGTAACCAACCCCCACTCCCTGTAGCTCACGTGGGGCCGCGTTGCTGGGCTTGGAAGGAGGCAGGTCTGACAAATGATGGAAATCACCATGAGGAATCGCCTGACAATCCTGGAGAGGCAAAGATTCATGTCTCCCAAACAAACCAGATTCAGTTGAAAAATGTTCCGTTTGTATAAGAATGTCAGGGGACACTGGAAGACCGCAGGTGGCACTCAGGAAACACCTGGAAACCAGCTAAAGACAAAGCCAAGGGGCACAGCTGGCCTCTCAGGGTGGCATGGCCACCCCACACAGCACTCTTCACGTGCCATGGCCACGTGATCCTTCGTGGAAGAGACAAAAGATCGTGACTTCTGTGGTAACATTTCATTCAGACCTTCGGACCTCCTGCCACGGTCAGAAACTTCTGGATGCGAGCAGGCTTGCTGGATAACATACACGGTCACAAAACTGCCCTTCCACAGAGACAGGGAACCCCAGGGCAATGTGTCTGTGAACCTGGGGCTGCCTCACACTCGCCCCACCTTTGATGTGACTCAACTCTCTCCAAAAGGTGGTCTAATCCTGTTCCGAAGTGGAAGCATCTACATCGCGGCCAATCCAAAGCCAGCTGGAACATCAGCGCCCTTTGAACGAATCCACTCTTAACTGTTACAAACGCCGAGAAGCTGGGCCTATTTAAAGCGAGGGCACGCCAGAGGACAGCGTTGATGGTCTCCATTCGAGTGTCAGAGGCAGACAGAGTGGGACCAGCTTCTCTTTGGACAGAAGTCTATTGGCCCAGCTTAACTTCAGCAAGAACTGAATATTCTAAATATCTAGATGATCCTAATATATTCTCACATGAGACAAGACCAGTTTTAATTTCACTTATTGGCCTTTCTGCTGGGGTGCGTTCAGTTTTACGTACCAACGGGGAGAAGTTCTGATTTCACTTGCCTTCTTTACCTACGATCTCTGCACCATTCACGTGTTCTCGCTGCGACCCAAGCATCTGTCTCTGAAACCGAGCGCCCATCTTCCCCCAGGCCTGCGACCATCCTGCTCCGGCCACTGGCACTTTCTGCACGCTTCGCATCAGAGGAAACAAGGCAAAACTGCTTGAGCAGAATTTCGGATGCGGACGTTCTCGGCCTTCCTGAAGGGGACGCACGCTGCTCTGGGGGCATCTACCTTTAAGAAGCATCATGAAATACGGCAAAGTGCAAGAGAGCTGACAGCAAGCAGGGGAAGGCTGCGTCTGGAAGAGCGATCACATGTACGCTCTGTAACAGCAGGCTGTAGTCAGGCAGACCCGGCAAGTGAAGCAAGCCACCGCTCGTGTTCACTGGGGACCCACTGGTGTCACAACCATATAAAGGAGAATGGCAGCTGGCAGTCAAACCCCACAAGCATAACACAAAGGCTAACAAAACGTGGCTTAACCGTGGACATCTCTCAAGAGCCAGGCCTGAAGACTGGCCACCAGTCACCACGGTCTCCTCGGCTGTAATACCAGGCAGTGATCGTGTCCCTGAACCCCAGAGGGCAGAGGTCCCTGGAGCCTCCTGATGCCACTACATTCTGCTCTGTCACCCCTGTGGGGACCAACTGCCCTTTTCCCTGGGGCCCAAGTTTGTCTGACTCTTGCTGATCTTCTTAAACACAACAGCATGTGCTCAAAACTTAAATACCAAAGAAGCAGGAGCATTAGGATTTCAGATAATGCTTTGCTTTAACTGGAGTATTTCCAAATCACAGCAACAACGGATAAGGGTGAATTATCTGGATCCCCTAACTCTGAAGGATGATGCCTCGCTATTCATTAAAAAGGAAAGAAAATTGCCATCACAGAAGACAGAGACAGACTCGCCATCTATGAGAATCCATCAGCCACATGCATTTATAAGGTTCAGGGTGTCCTCTAATGAGAGAGCACCCTGCCAATCTCTACGGCAGCAAACCAGATGGCTGCGTCTGGATAGTTTAAGGACTGAGTGCATCAAAGCAATGTGCAGGGTAATTACCACGTCATTCGATCAGCATAGAGAACGCACGGCAATAAAACAAAGACAGCAATCCTGGGTTTAAAGACAAGATTCACGCGGCAGACCTGGTTTATCAGCTTCCCTATTTTCTCTTGGTCACGGAGTGACCAACACCTGCCTAAGACATCTGGAAATATTTGTCCCCAAACACATCTATCAAAACATCGTCCTTTTGCACGTTCCTCTGTTCTGATCAAAACAGGTGTGACTCACCTGATCAGTGAGTTATCTGCAAATAAAGAACAGCTCTGATTCCAAGACAAGGCAAAGAAAATTATTCAGAAGAAAACGGACTAAAGTACTCAGTTAAGCACATTTAAATTTTCTTGTTTCCATTTTCTGCTTCTTGCTTATTTCTCTTTTCTGCTTTCTTTATTTTTCAAAGGTATTTAAAAAAGAAAAACAGAAGAAGAAATGCACAAGAAGACAGGATGGCTGGTAACGTGGAGCAGGCCATGTGCAGGGAGGAGACGGAGAAATGTATGCAGTCTCTCCCCAGCCAGACATATTTTCATGCCATCAACATCTTTAAACCTTGTGTTTATCAAGATTTCACTGGAGTTTGAAATGGATCTGAAGAACATTACTCTGTTTCTAAATAATTATGACTGTAAATGTGTGCTATTAAGCAGAGCTAATGATGTTAAAATAATGGTAATGGTCTGGCAAACAAGAAAAGCCAAATTTGATGGATAGGTTCTCATTAGAGTCACATTCCAAAATGCCTGTGAAAAGTTAAGATCAAAGATCTCAGTTTGCGACCTTCCCTTACCGTTGTTTGAAACTTTCGGTCATGAGCAAAAAGGAAAGAAAATGAAATACAGGCTAAGTAATTCCGCAGGAACCAGACACATCAACTTTTCTAGAATGGTTCTGTGGATTCGGTTAGTAGCGGAAGAGGATTCGGTGATAATCAAACAACTGACGGGCTTTCCATTCTACACAAGGAGAGAGCAAACTAATATGTTCTCTGCTAATTAAATCAATGACCATAAAGGGGGCAGACGGCACATTGTCTAGACCATCTTTAAAGGCCCTGAGGTAGACAAATTCTGATTTAGACACTGCCCAATCAGAGGATTGATTTTTCCTTCTGAAGAACATGATGATCATCTCAACACGTTCTACATTAGGACCGATGCCTGTCTTCTGAGACGGAGAGGCACCAGCTCGTCTGGCTGATGTCCCATGACCCTGGACCCTGAGCAAGAGGGACCCCTGCCCCTCAGGCACAGAGGGGACGAGAGGAAGACAGCCTCAGAGCAGAAAAAGGAAGTATTTTGTCCAACACAATACTCCTGAAATCAAATTTTCTAAAAAGTTTGAGAATGAGAGTCAAGGAGGTAAATTTCATTTTTTACTTTCTTTAGAAGGCATGCGTTTTCGGTGAGTGCTGAGTACATTATCAAGGAAAAATGTGAGTGCGCATGCATCCATACTTTAAAGACCTGCCAATTCACTTACGTTGTCATTTCAGAAGTAAAGGCAGAGTGAGAAGGATGGCCGCCCCGTGCAGTCGGTCACGCGGCCCCTAAGAGACGAGTAGCGATGGAGGCTGGCTGCCGGGATTTAGATGGAGCCACTCACGTCCTCACCTGGCAGGAAGCTGGTGCTGTGTGAGCGTTCGGATCACAAAGACACAGAGAGATGAGGGACAGACTCTTTGCCTCTCAGTGTCAGACCTGCCTGTCCTCCTGGCCACACACCCCCCGGCCTGCAAGCCCTTCCTGGATGGGAGACGTCCAAGGTCCATCCAACACTTCCTGTGCCCAACCACGGCCTTGCTCACTGCTGCGTATTTCACACGTCATTCAAAGAATGGTGTCAGGGGTGAGGAATAGCAGAAGATGCCACCCCAAAATAGGCCTGTAGGAGTTCAGAACAGAGACCCCAAAAGTTGTGGCTGTCTATTGATTGCCTTGAGTGAGGACGCTGGAGAACAGCAGGTGCCTGGAGGGGCTTTCTCTGAATGCCCCCAACCTGCCTGCACCAGGTCCCCCAATGAGGCACGTGGCACCAATCCCGTCCCTGGAGTCTGATTCGTCAGGAGGACGGATGCTTGTCACAGGACCCGCCCCAGACTTTGTCACACATGACTCATGGTCTCTCCCGTGTGCCCATGAAACGTGCCTGTTAATAAACATCTGTCTGTGTTTCTCTCTTCTGTCTGTCTTTTATTACAAGGGTCTCGGCCAAGAACTCAGAAGGGGAGAGATAAAATTATTTTCTTCCCCACAAGGGAGAAAACAAAGATAGAGTTTCCCATTTCACCAGAACCAGGTAACAGAATACAATAGAAATCATTCTCATTCAGCTTCTGAGACTCTATTTTATCCCATTTGAACATTTATTGTTTTTTTGAGGCCAGATGAATCATTTACTTTTGCATTCTGCGTGCTCAGGAAATAAATGGTGTTCCAGGGGATAGGTTAGGAACATATCACCATTCATATGTGTTAAAAATAGTATTTACGTAATAAGAAGATACAAGGGCAACTGGAAACATATTTTGAACAATACAAAATGTTAGTATCAACATTTTACCAAGAATTCTTAGAAAACAGTAAAAAAAAAAGCACTAACACTCTGATGACAAAAGAGTTAAAATAAAATTTACAAAGGAAATATAAATAGCCAGTAAATATTTGCACACCCATGTGACTCTCTAGGAAACAAAGGGATGCAAATTAAAACAAGATACAATTGTCACATTTTAATTTGGGAAAGTTTAAAAATGAACTGTAATTTAAAGCTAGTGAGATTGCAGTAGAAAAAGTACTCAGAAACTTCTCAGAAACTTTAACATCCTTAAAAATGTTTGTGATATTGACCCTGTAATGTCACTTCTAATAAGGCATTTTTCTAATAAAATTTTTAATGCTTATTTATTTTGAGACAGAGAGAGAGTAAGCAGGGAGGAGGCAGAGAGAGAAAGAGACAGCGAGTGAGTGGGGGAGGGTCAGAAAGAGAGGGAGACACAGTCCAAAGCAGGCTCCAGGCTCTGAGCTGTCAGCACATGTCAAGCCTGACACGGGGCTCACCAATGAACTGTGAGATCATGACTTGAGCCAAAGTTGGACACTTAACCAACTGAGCTACCCAAGCACCTCTATTAGTTTCCGATATTTTTATTTTTACTTTTTTATAGTTTATTGTCAAGTTGGCTTCCATAGAACACCCAGTGCTCTTCCCAACAAGTGCCCTCCCCCGTGCCCATCACCCTCCTTCCCCTCTCCCCCATCAGCCCTCATTGATAATTTAAAGATGACTTTGGCAACTCTCAGGAAAGCCACCAAAGGCGCACCAGTGGGACGTGCCAATGACAAGTTAACAGAGGAAAAAATGCCACAGTAAAAACAAATGTTGATTAACAGAAAAAAGGAGAGGAAACAATATAAAATGGATAGTACAGAGGATGAATCCCTGGACGGCAGATTTAAATCCGAGCATAGCAGCAACTGAATTTAATGTAAATGGTCAGAGCAGGTGAAGATAAAAGCCACCACGTGTGCAGGGAGAACGACTTAAATATACGAGCAGATGGAAATGCTAGAAGGAGATACTCTGTGCAAACACTAACCCCAAGAAAGCAGATGCACACTAACATCAGACAAAGTAGATTTTAAAGCCAACATCACGGGCAGAGATAAGAAGGTATCTTGTGCTGATAAAAGGTGAATCCGCAAGAAGATAAAGCAGTCAGAACTTGCATGTGTCACTGTAGGACTTCAAAATATAAGAAACACAAGCCGACTGAAGAGAGAAAAAGGAACATGTCTACGTAAATTTGACAGCTTAAGTTGACAGATTAAATGAAAAATGCCAGCAAGGATTCAACGGACACACCTGAACCAGGGGCTTAATCATCTGGAGCTGCTGACAGGTTAGAGCCCTGGATCCAGGGATTATGTAACTCCACTTGTCATGCGACCACGAGTGACATTTGCCGGAACTGTCCACACGTGCTGAACCCGAAGTCAAACCCTAGCTAACCTCTGCAGCTGAGGACTCAGAGGACTCTCTCCAACTACGGAATAGCTAAATTTGAACTTGGTTATAAAAGAGCTACCAGTAAATGCACCATGAGGCAGAAGCAGGTAGTATGCTTCTAAAACGTCCTCACTAAAGACAGAGTCAAATAGAAAGGAGAAAATATTTTGAGTTGAAGGCCATGAAAATCTATACATCGAAACTCAGGGGACATGGCGAGACCAAGCGCCAGAAGCGTCCGTGCCTCCAGGGCGAGCCGTACCAGGCACAGAGGGCCAGGCGCCAAGGTTTCTTGCGACGCCACAGGATGTCAGTCTGGCAGACAGAAGCCAAAAGCAAAGTGACGAGGAGAAGGGCAGAAATTCAATAAACAGAGAAAGACAGTGTCAAGAAAATTCAACAAAGTCAAAGAATTGTTATTCTTTAAAGACTAATACAATTCATAAGGCCCTATTAGGTTTAATCAGGGGAATGAATCAAAAGAGGGTTCTCAGTGAGGGTGCCAGAAAGGAGTAAAAAGCCCCCTCAGACCGCCCAGGCGTTACACGCTTCTAGGCCAGTGCGAGCTACTTACTGTATGTCCCAATTTGTAAATTAACTGAACTGGAGAAATTCCTTGAAAAACACAAGGTAGAGTAACTGTCATAAGAAGAAATAAAAAATTTCAAAAACCCTGCGTCCAGTAAGAAAATTAGGTCTGGAATTAGAACCCTTCACCTCAAGCGTCACCGGGAGCAGATGGCTTCTCCAGAAATATTTCCAATGTTTTAGAGAATAAATACTCCTGAGAGTTCATGTTTGGAGGTCAGACTAATTCATTCCAAACAAGGGGGCTTAAACAGTGAAATCAGGCAGCGTGTTATGAACAGAAAAATGCATTGTAAACATAAAAGTACTAAACAAAACATTACCAATTATTATGCAGTGTATCAAAGGATATAAAAACATCACAAAAATACGGTCCTTATTTCAGGAATGCAAATCTTAGGGGCGCCTGGGTGGCTTAGTCGGTTAAGCGTCCGACTTTCGCTTAGGTCATGATCTCGCGGTTCGTGGGTTCGAGCCCCGCGTCGGGTTCTGTGCTGACTGCCCGCTCAGAGCCTGGAGCCTGTTTCAGTCTGTGACTCCCTCTCTCTCTGACCCTCCCCTGCTCACGCTTGCTCTCTCTCTCTCTCTCCTAGAAATAAATAAAAATTAAAAAAAAAAAAGGAATGCAGATTTTGTTTATCATTCAAAAATCAATCAATTTAACACCATATTAAAGAATAAAGAGGAGCACCTGGGGGCTCAGGAAGTTAAATGTCTGACTCTTGTCTTCAGCTCAGGTCATGATCTCATAGTTCGTGAGTTCAAGCTCCACATTGGGCTCTGTGCCGATGATGCAGAGCCTGCTGAGGCTACTCTCTCTCTCCCTCTCTGCCCTTCCCCCATTCTCTCTCTCAAAAAAAAAAAAAAGAAAAAAGAACCAAAAATAAAAATTATATTACCTTCACGATAAAAAGTAATAGATAATAGTTGATTTATGATACCAACTCTAAATATATCAGAAGTGGAAAGAAGTTTTCTTCACCTGATAAAAGGTATATACCCATCCTACAGAGAACAGCATGTTTAATAAAGAAATACTGGAAGTTCTCCATCCGTAATTGAATTTGGGAATATGACTTTGATGCACAATGTCACCACATCTATTTAACATGATCCTGGAGGTCTCACCGGTACAATAAAGCTTAAAAAAATGAATAAAACAACAGGAGAAAATAAAACTGGTATCTGTAACCAACTTATTTTTGGATGTACAAGGTCTAAAGTATCTCTAGAAAAAAATTAGAGTTAATAAGTGAATAAAGCAACGTTACTAGAAACGAGGTTAATGAAAATTTTATTGCTCTCTAATAGCAATCTGTAATTAGAGAATTACATTTAATCTGTATCTTCAAAAACTGCCCATCCAATCTCTGTGAATTATTATTCTTAAACACTGACACACTGATTCTAAATCTCATGCGGAAGTGCTGAGCGGCGGGAACGGTAAGGTGTCCACATAACGGGCTGTGTTCGCCCGGCTCTCCCACAGTTGAGTGGGACACTCTCCTGGACACTCAAAATCCTTTTTCTTTGTCTGGTCACCTCTGTACAAATTCAGTGCTATTTGTTCGGATGTGGCACGAGCCGGATCCCAGCCAGTCCTTGGAGTTTTCTCGGCCCTCCTGTGTGCATAGGTAACACACAGGTCCAGCCTGCACTGCTCTTCCTAATCTGCCTTCTGTCTGCCCAGTGTGGCAAGCCCCAGCCGGAGAGCCTGAGGCGGGCAGAGGAAATATACTTCCCGCCCGGCCACGGAACATTTGGATTTCCTTCTGGAAAAGGAACAAATCCAGACCCTGACCTCACTCCGTGTGCACACACACACACAAGCACCCTCACCTTCCGAGCCTCAGGTACCTCACAAATCTAGATATAAAAGTAAGTGATTAGTTTCTAGAACTCAGCATTAATGCACGAGGGCCACATTACACACTGAAGAAGCCAGGCCATCAAAGATGCTGTTAGAACAAAACCCACAGAGTGGGAGACGGTACTCGCAAAACTTGTACTTTAAAAGGTCTCCTTTCTAGACTAGTTTAGGAAAAAAATCAGAGAACCTGTAATTAAAATGGCAGGAGGGGCACCTGGGGGGATTAGTCGGTTGAGCGTCTGACTTTGGATTTCAGCTCAGGTCGTGATCCCAGTGACATGGGATCAAGTCCATGCGTCAGGCTCCACACTGAGTGTGGAGCCTGTTTAGGATTCTCTCCCTCCCTCCCTCAAATAAAATAAAATCAGTTAAAATGGCAGGAGGCTGGCAGGCGTTTCCTCAAAGAGGCTGTCCCCATGGCCAGTGACGACAGAAAGAGGACCGTGGTGTGACGACCGTCCGGGGACTCGCCGTGCAGGCGCTGGTGAGGGGCGGCCGGGGACTCCGCTCTCTGCACAGAGTGCAGTGTGATGTGGGGTGAGCCGGTGAGTCTGGAGGCCTCCCGGCCAGCACCCCAGAACCCGCCGCAGAACGCATCCACAGACCCCCGCCGGAGGCACGCAGGTGACAGGCCCAGCGGTGTCCTTTGCCAGAGTTCCAAAGTGGGAAGCGAGGCAGAGGGCGAGGAAATGGGATAAAGGGGAGGGGGAGAGGCATCCAGGGACCTCACAGCGGGTGACGAGTACGGGTGCAGCCACCCGCCTACAAGGACACGAATAAGCCATGCAGCATCTCGAGACAGCAACGCTCAAAACTGAGCAGAAGCAGCAGCTGCCCCCACGCGTGTGCTTGAGGTCCCGGAGGCGGGAAGCACTAAGCATGGAGGCCGGCTACGAGCGGCTACTCTGGGGCCCAGGGGCGGGGGCGGGGTGCTGATCAAGTTCTATCCTGTGGCGCACCCGGCGCGGACACGGCTGCGGTCACTCTGTCAACATTCCTCGGTTCATCATCTGGACGTGTGGCCCTTCTGTGGCCCTTCTACTGGAATGTGTCCTTGAGACTAAGACAAAAATGTAAGACAGAAAAAGAGAAGAAGCCGCATTTGTTCAAAACGGACCACCTGTGAGCTGTCGCAGGCGGTGCTTTCCCAACACGGTCTGCAGGCGCGGAGCTGAACTCCCCACCCCCGCCCCGGGCGGCGACGGAAATGCCGGGGAATCACATGAACGGCGTGTCCAGGAGAGACACGGTGTGGAATTTCAAATCATACCTTGACAACGAGAGACCTTCACATGACGTCTGTATTTACAACAGCAAGAAAAATGGAAGCGGTGGGAATAACGCGACGTGGACCTAATCTCTCTGTCCGCGTGGGAAAGAGCCACCGCAGAGGAAAAGGGCCTAGTATTGTACCCCGGGAGCGGCCACAGGGCTGGAGACGGGGCCGGGACCCTGTACTGCGATGGACACGGAACACAGCACAACATCTGGTCCAGGGAATCCACAGGCTGCACAGGAGCCCCTGGAGGCGGAGACAAAATGCCCCTGAAAGGTTCACCGGAATCTTTTTCGATCTTTACAGCCCTAACAGCGTCTGCATTTCCATACAGTGGCCTCTGAGATGCAATTCCACCAAACCTCACCGCAGAGCCTCTCTGGCCCTATAAACAGTAATTTTACCTCCTGATTTGTTTTTCTCTTTAATCATCCACTCGAATGCTCCACTGCATTTTCTATCTGTTTTCGGAGAGAATAAGTTTATATTCATGATCTTCATAAACGCCTTTCCAGCACATGGCCACAAAAATGCGCCCCGCTGGAAATAATCTCCCCTCTTCTCTTTTTGCCTCATCTTTACTCTTCCGTGACCTCCTTCGTTAATCTGCTTGATATAAGCGCTCCTGTTCTGGGGGTCTGGGAAAAAGCACGAATGCAGGATGGTAATAACGGCTCCACGACACACGTGCCCTGGGACACTGCCCCGATGCTAAGTACTCGGGAATTCTGCCTGATGACCGCGCCTCCTCACGCGCTCGGGCACCCGTACGGCACTGGAGCGGGCCCTCCAGAGAGGCCACTTCAGCCTAAGGACTATTTCGAGCTGAAGGGAGATGAGAAGTACCAAGAAGGACGGAAGTCAATCACGGGGGACGTCCCAGAGCCTTCTCAGCCGGAGAGGAGGCGGCACCAACAGAATCTGTGTAACACACTCTGTGGGTCTGGCCCAGAGCCGCCACGGCGTCTGTGTGTACTTGCCTTCCCACCCTTTGCGTCCCCGGCCGCCCAAGGTCCTCTTTCTGTGTCTTGTCACCTCCGCACACATTCGCTGCTGTGTGCGCAGACGGGGCTTGAGCCGGATCCCAAGCCGGCCTGCGCATCCTCACGCTCGCATGATCCCGTGCGTGAGCAGCGCGCGTGCTAATAAGTGCTCTGTGCTTTGCTTGCCAGTCTGTCCTGTGCTCATCTAACTGGCCCTCTCAGACAGAGGGCAGGAGAGAGAAGGATGTTTCCCCGCCCTGCGCGAGCCCTGGGCACTGAGCCGCGGGCTGGAACAAAGCTGGACCGGCGCGCCAGCTGGCGGGCCCGGAGAGGCCACCCGGGAGCGCCGGGGGGCTGCTCGCTGGCAGGGGCCGGGGCCGCAGTCAGTGTGCCAGAGGGGGCACAGGCACGCAGCCCGCCCGCGAGGCCGGTGCCCACGGCGCGGTGGCGGGAAGCGGCCGGGGAGGGAGTGCGCGTACCAGGAGGCCCTGCCCTGCTGAGCGCCGTGAGGGCAGATCCCAGGGACCCAGCACCGCTCACACGCCATGGGGGGGGTTTGCTGAAACCAACTGCATACTTACCTCTTTTTCCAATCCCATAATCACAGATGCTACACACTGGATGTCTGTGTCCCCCCAAATTCATATGTTAAACCCTCACCCCAAGAGATGGTGTCGGGGGGTAGGCTTTGGAGTGATGAGGTCATGAAGGTACAACCCCCAGAATGGGATAAGTTCCTCCCAGAAGAGCCCTCAGCCCCTCCTCCACGGGGGCACAGGGGGAAGACACCGTCTGAGACCCAGGAGGGGCCCCGCACCAGACCCCAGATCGTGGCACCCGGATCCTAGGCTTCTAGCCTCCAGAACCGTGAGAAACAGAGATCAGTGGTTTGTACACCCCTCAGTGCGTGGTCCCCCAGCGTGTGGTTCCCCCGGCCTGTGGTCCCCCCGCCAGTAGTCCCCCCAGCACATGGTCCCCCCGCCCATGGTCCCCCAACAACGTGGTTCCCTAGTCCGTGGTCTCCCAGCACATGGTCCCCCCGCCCGTGGTCCCCCCAGAGCGTGGTCCCCCCCAGAGCGTGGTCCCCCCAGCATGTGGTCCCCTGGCTCGTGGTCCCCCAGCCTGTGGTCCCCCCGGTCCGTGGTCCCCCAGCCCGTGGTGCTCAGTTAGGGCAGCTGAGTGGACTCAGCAACAGGGCTCTGACAGTGAGGTACACATCCCCTGCAGCTTTGGGGAGACCGATCTTGAAGTGAAAACAGTAGTTGGGTAATGACATGGAGCGAAAGAATCACGGTGCTGAAGCCGTGGATTGAAACCAGGAACTCGGGGGGTCTGGAGATAGGCAGCCCAGCCCGCCCCTGAGAAACTCCCGCTGAGGGCACCGTGCTCCACCACGGGGGTCTGGAAACTTCCCACGCCTGTGCATTTTCACATCCCCTGCAGGGAACGGTGGCGGAGGCCCGGAGAGGTCGTTTTCCGAAGGCCCTGGCCCAGCAGCTGGGGAGAGCCGGCGTCTCAGGGGACACAGGGCTCGGGGGCCCCGCGCCGGGCCCCGCACTCCAGCCGTCGCCCCAGCAGCTCAGGGAAACCGGCTTCGAGCGGGTCCCCGCGTCTCTGAGGCAAAGCCTCCAGTGGGAAGGGATGGGCCGTGTGGAGCGGAGCCGTGCCTGCCCAGCCCCTCACCCGCCAGCCTGCCGCTCGAGGAGAGTGTGGCCATCCCCAGGTCATGGCGGGCCAGCTCCAGACCCCCGCGCACCGGCCGCAGGCCCACAGCCGCCTGACCCCTGCGGGACAGGCGCACGGCCACCTAAGCCCCTAGTGTCCGGCTCCGGCCCCTCGCCCAAAAGCCCCTCTCTGCACACGAGAAAAGGCGCCCTGCGCCCTCTGCCCTGGCAGCTCCAGCTCCAGAGCATCGCCCGCAGGACCTCCTTACAGACCTCTGGCGACAGGTGCTCTCCAGGCCCGCCCTGGACGACGCAGGGCCCTCTGCCGCGGCCTGCAGGGAGGACTGTGCGTCTGGGCTCCTGGGCTCACTGCTGTCCCCGGCTCCAGGCGGCCACTTGCCCAACCAGCCTACTGCTGCGGCTTTTATTACATTTTAAATTATCAGGCATACGTGGCTCACAACCCATGGCTCACTTAACTGTACTTTTTTTCATAAAAGAAAGAAAAACTTGTATAACCTTTCAACTTACTGGTGAACTGCCTTATAATTCTTACTTTTATTATTCAGTTAATATAAAAATCTCTATGGCAATCCCCCTGAACTTCAAAGATCTTCAGAGCCTTAAATTTAAAAAAAAAGAAAAAGAAAAAGAAAAACGTAAAGCTATTAATCCAAGGTTTGAAAAGCTTCCTTGTGTAGGATTATTGTCTCAATTGTGAGACCGCAGCAAACAAATTACATGCAGAGGCAGAAAATGGAAATGTGTGCATCCCCTTGGCAACGCCGAATTACTTTGTGATATACTTTTTCAAATCTTTTTTATAAAAATAAATGAAAATAAGCTAATTGTAAATTCTTCTATATAAAATGTTTATAGGATGCTTAGTAATTATAAGGTTAGTATCCATTCATCTTGAAAACCATGGGGAATATATTTTTTTTTAATATTTTTAATTTTTATTTCTGAGAGAGAGGCAGCATGAGCAGGGGAGGGTCAGAGAGAGACAGAGGGAGACACAGAATCTGAAGCAGCTCCGGGCTCTGTGTTGACAGCTCGACGTGGGGCTCGAACCGATGAACCGTGTGATCATGGCCTGAGCCAAAGTTGGACGCTTAACCGACTGAGCCACCCAGGCACCCCCCCCGTGGGGAATATTCTTAAAAGTACAAAGAAACAAGGAAATGACTTAAAATGCAAAACAGGTATCAGTCTTTTGTAGTCTTCTTTATATTCAGCCTTGAATCTTGTATTTTGCAGTTAACCTTATGCCCTAAGTATTTTACTCATACTATGAAATATTATTCAAAAATATGAACTTAGTCACCAACTTCTGGCACATAATTCATCTTACGTTCTTCTATTTTAAAATTTTGAAGTTGTTTCCAAAGTTTTGTTGATATAAATATCCATCCATGTCTTTGATCATATCCTCAGAACAAACACTCTGCTATAGGTGTGTCTCTTGTGAAGGGTACAGCCAACTGCATTCCCGTCAATCCCATAAGAACCCCATCTGACCTTGTGACCAGCACTTTGCAGGACTTTTGCTTTTTCTATTCACATCTGTTTCCTCTAAGCACCAGCAGGGCCGTGCCTGTCAGTGTGGACCACATGCCCCGGGGCAGGCTCCTGGTGGAGCTGAACTGCCCCGTCTCCCGTTACGTTTCTCACCCTCTCTCAACCACTGCCAGCACCTCCGGCTTCTTCCCCTCCACGTTCCAGAAGCCCGAGAGTAGCTTCTGGAGCTGGGGGTAAACCCAGGCTGGGTTGGGGGCGACGCTGCCAGCAGGCAGGAATGTGTGCATCCCCTTGGCAACGCCGAATTACTTTGTGATATACTTTTTCAAATCTTTTTTATAAAAATAAACGAAAATAAGCTAGTTGTAAATTCTTCTATATAAAATGTTTATAGGATGCTTACTAATTATAAGGTTAGTAGCCATTTGTCTTGAAACATGCCTGCGAGGCGTGTCGGCCGGGGGCGGTGGGCAAGCCTCCCAGCGCTGCTCACACGGGGCCGTCTCCCGGTCCCGAAGACCCTCTTCCCTTCTGGCCCAGCCTGACACCCACTTCCCGGGCCCTGGCCTCTCCTGGGGGCCCAGGGGTGAGCAGTTCCCAGCGTGGGGCCTGCGTGGCCGTTCCGATCAGGACACCAGTGTCGCTGCTGCTCCTACCACGTTTACAGGCCCTGCCAGGCGACTCTCAGGAGGCCACGGAAAGCCCCCGGAAGCTACACTTGCCAAAGCTGAGTAAGAGTGGGCTGGGAGAGGCCACGGGGAACCAGACACGCGGCATCGAATCCTAAACCCATTGTCATGAACAGTCGTGAAATCTAAGTGGTGGAAACTGTCGTCTCAGGCATGTTGTAAACTTCACTCCAACAACACAGCCTTGGTATTTCTCGTTTTCTAACGGAAAATGCTTCCACTCGGGCAATTCATACAGTAGAAAGAGCACCTGCGGAAAGCTGAGGCTGGAGTTCTCAGTTCAGATGTCTCGTGTTCTAGAAAGTTAGGTCATCAAGAACCCTGAATGCCACGAAGCGTTCAAACAACTCGATATTAGGAAAGCAGTTTTATTAAACCAAATACCATGTTAAAAATTGCCCATTGTGCTAACTTAGAAGTTTGTGCTCTCAGGTACCATAAACTAAAATACAAACCTCTAAACTATTTATTAACTTCTTGTAATAGATTTTATTTTACGCAATATATCCAAACTATTACCATTTCAACCTGTAAGCAACATAACGTTGTGGGCCGGGTGGCCCTGCATGATGCCTGGAGGCCACGGGACCCACATGGTGACGGCACAGTGAGGAAGGCCTGCGGCCTCCCCAGTAACAGGATTCTCAGAATCTTGGTCAGGCCTGGATTTGGTGAGTGCTATGGGATGAAATGTGTCCCCCAATTCTTTTTTTCACGTTTATTTACTTAGAGCGAGAGCGAGAGAGAGAGCGCACGCAAGGATGAATGGGGAGGGGCAGAGAGAGAGGGAGAGAGGGAATCCCACACAGGCTCCATGCTGTCAGTGCCGAGCCCAGCATGGGTCTCAAACTCATGGACTGTGAGATCACAGACCTGAACTGAAACCAAGATCCGAATGCTTAACTGACTGAGCCACCCAGGCACCCCACATATCCCCGAAATCTAAGCCACAATCACAATGTGAATGTGTTTGGAGATGGGACCCTTAAGAAGGCATTAAGGTTAAATAAAGTCTTCAGTGCGAGGCCCTGGTGCGACAGGACTAGCGTCTATAGGAAGAGAGGCCCGGCCTCACCGAGGTCCACGCACAAGGAGGAAGGACATTCGGCCTCAGCGGGAGGGTCGCCGTCCAACACACGAGGAGAGAGGCTTCCGGGGAGACCATCGCTGAGACACCCTTACCTTGGACCTGAGCCTCCAGAGTGTGAGACACATGTGTGCTGTGTGGGCCCATGGTCTGACTGTCCCAGCGGAACACTGGGCGGCCTCCGCTTTAGAATACGAAACCACAGCTACCAAAGACTCGTTTCTCCGTTCTGATTGGCAGTCTCTTCAACGTAGAGGGGCCAGGCCTGCTCATCGGGCAGGAGGCTTCACCCACGTCATGGGCAGCCCTGCGGCGTTTCTCAGTCCCTCTAGCACAGGCTGCTGAAATCTCTCTGTTTCTCCAGAACGTGGAGAAAGTAGCTTTTGTCAATGGTAGGTTCGGTTTCGGTCAGAGCCATGGACCTTCTCTGAGCCGGAGACGGGACTGGGCACCCCATGCGTTTTCCGCACAACCGCATGGGGCGCGTCTGTTCCACGGGCCGGTGTGAGTGGGGAGGACACCCGTGTTGTCCGTCTGCCCGGCTGGTGTCCTGGAGAGGCCCTCAGCTGGCCCGGGTCCCTGCCAAGGCTGAAATCTCCCACCACAGCTGGAGACTGAAGTCTGACAGCTCCAGAAATGGAGGCCGGGCCAGAGCGGAACACACCCCTCCGTGTCCACACGATGCCGCCCTGCTCAGAACTCCCCTGGAAGAGGGCGGTGGGGTCCTTGTGCTGCTCCAGGGGGCTCTGGGAACAGGTGGGAAAGGCTGGTTCCAAGTCCAGAAAGAGGATGAACCTCGAGTCGCTGTGATTCTTGGAGGGAACGGCGCATCGGTCCGTGCCACTTTGCATGGCAAATTCTACCTCAGTTTCTTAGAACGCTGGCCTGTGTGATAAGGGACCGACCTTTCCCTCTCTCGACCCCGCTGGGCCTGCCCGTTTCATCGGGAATACCTCCTTTGGTTTTTCTACAAGAAATATGACCGGCCACGACTGGAAACGCAAGTGGGAGCCTACACATTCACAGTGAGGCCCAGCTGTTTTAGACCAAAAGCTTGCGGTCTAACAAGCCATTCATGAGAACCACAGTCCCCAGGCCTCATCCCCAGGTCACGTAATGTCCTCAGCACGTCGCTCCCTGCCATTACTCTTGGAAAGTCTCATTTTTGAAGCATCCTCACGCTCTGCCTTCGTGTCTCCCACTGCTCAGGAAAAGGGCCACAGGAAAAACACTCCTTTCTGTCATCCAAGGTGAGGAATTTGGAAGTGATTCTCTCCACATGGCTCATAAAAACCACTTCAAACTCTATCAACCCACTGAAAGGCTTGTCACTTGAGACAACAAGATGTTCGCAGCTGCTGTTAAGATTGTACGAGGCTCACGTTCTCCTCAGAGCCAGCTTCTGTAGCTGCCTTTTCATTCTCACAATTGGCTTTAGAGCTAAAGGTTTTGCTCAGGTGTCCCTGGAAAAAAATGACTTACATCTATTCATTCAAACACAAAACAAAACAAAACAAAACCCACTCCTTTGCCGAGGAGAAGTGCCTATACTCACGTTTGGTTCTAGCTCTGTTGAGCTGTATTTGAAAAATAAAATTGTACATATTTAAAGTATCCAACATGATTTAATACACATACACACCGTGAAGTGATGTCACAACCAGGTTAACTACACACCCATCACCCTACATGTTGCCTTTCTGCTGTGGTCACACGTAACATCTACGCCCTTAGCGACATGCAGCTAAACAAGATGGCGCTGGGGTTGGGACAGTCGCCGCGCTGCGCTCACACCCCACATCTCACTCCGTGGCCTCTGGCCGACACGTCCCCGCCTTCTCCCCCCTCCAGCCTTGGAAACCTCATCCCTTCTCTGCTTCTATGAATCCAGCTTTTTAGTTCCACATGTAAGTGAGATCGTGCGATATTTGTCTTTCTCAGACATATCTCACTGAGCATAACACTCTAACTCCATCCGTGTTATCACAAATGGCACGGTTTTCTTCTTTCTTCTGGCTGAGTTATATGCCACTGTGTGTCTACATCAGAGGCCTGCAAGGCCAAGAGCAGGAATCAAACTTTGTAAAAAGAAATTCAAGAAAGCTGTATATGTGAGGGTGCTAAAATCCCTGGGGAAGGAAATCTTTTGATAGCTGGATGAGGAAGAAAAGGATGGTCAAATTAAATGAAATCAAATTAAAATGAAGAGTTAAAGAATAATTTTAGGAGATGGTTCTTTATAGTCCTAAAAAAATCATAATTGGGGCGCCTGGGTGGCTTAGTCGGTTAAGCGTCCGACTTTCGCTTAGGTCATGATCTCGCGGTTCGTGGGTTCGAGCCCCGCGTCGGGCTCTGTGCTGACTGCCAGCTCAGAGCCTGGAGCCTATTTCAGAGTCTGTATCTCCCTCTCACTCTGACCCTCCCCTGCTCACGCTGTCTCTCTCTCTCCTAGAAATAAATTCAAAAAAATTAAAAAAAAAATCATAATCAAAGTTTAATCAAACAGAGTTCTCTTCTTTCATTTAAAATTCTATCTTAGATTACACTAAACTACTTTCTTCACTGCAGTGTGGTTACTATAATTTCTGACATTTATGATGCTGGAGTAAAACCTGGGTAACAGACCAACCACACACAAACCACGTGATTTGGTCATCAGAATGACTGGGTCCAGCCCTTCTCAATCCCAAATCAGCTTTAGTTTTTAATGTTTATTTATTTATTTTGAAAGAGAAAGCACGTGCAGGCAAGGAGCAGAGAGAGAGAGGGAGAGAGAGAATACCAAGCAGGCTCCATACTGTCAGCACAGAGCCCAACCTGGGGCTCAATCTCACAGACTGTGAAATCATGACCTGCGCTGAAATCAAGAGTCCAATGTTTAACCAGCTGAGTCCCCCAGATGCCCCTCAAATCAGCTTTATAATTTGGGAGAGGCAGTCACAATCCCAGATATCTATTTTTTATAAAGTTGGATTTAATTTTTCCAGAAATCAAATATTTATTAGGTGTCACCCAAAATCCCTTTTATAAGAAAAAATAAAACATTTTTTTTGTTTATAAATAAACACGTATTTCTCAGGACAATTACTCCCATCAGTAACATACAGAATGTTACGATCATCCTAGTTCAGCTTCCTGTTTTTACAGAGATGACTTTTTACATAATCTTCTAAGTACACTATTATACAGAGAGCTACACATATACGTTACAGTAATAAACATGTTTCCAAGAAACCCACGGAATCAGTATTGATTGCTTAAACCTGGAGGCGTTTAGACAGCTATCAGCCTGCTTTTACTCATCTTTTAACCCTCAGGAACGTCCAGGAACTTACTGTGCTGTCGGAAGCTGATGCTAGGGCGAGCTTCAGCTGTCCACAGGGGCGCCACACCTCGGTGCAGGCGCTCCAGGACTGGGCATGGGCTACAAAGTCAGCTGATTATATGAGATTTTTCAATAAACACCAACAAGAAAATAGAGATCCTATGAAATTTAAAAGTCGATTGTCAGGGTGCCTGGGTGACTTAGTTGGTTAAGCGTCTGACTTTTGCTTAGGTCATGATCTCGCGGTTCGTGGGTTTGAGCCCCGCGTCGGGCTCTGTGCTGACAGCTCAGAGCCTGGAGCCTGTTTCAGAGTCTGTGTCTCCCTTTCTCTCTGACTCTCCCCTGCTCACGCTGTCTCTCTCTCTCCTAGAAATAAATAAAAAAAAAATATATATAAAAAAGTCAATTGTCAAAAGCATCACTTTCTATTTCTACAATTTATCTCTTTTAGTACCACAGTAGCTTTCTACTCTCAGGCAAACTGCTTGTTGCAATAAACACATAATCAAAAGCTGTCCCTCACTGTGAGAGGTCATCGTACTACCCTTCCCACGTCATCTGGGAACAGCCATTTTATCCTTGTTTTAGTCTATGTTGACAGTTAAATGCAACCAATATTCTTTAACTGTCGGCCAAGCTTAAATACAACTGATAGTTTCAAATCCACAACAATCTGGCTTCTGAACAAACATGCAAACATTTTACATAAAATATTTGTCAATCAAAACCAGCAGCCTATTAAAAGAGCATCATAACCAAGTAGGGTATGTCCCAGAAGCAGATGAATGACATGGCATTAAAAACAAAACAGCATAATTAATAAATAAAGGGGAAAAACATGCTTCTTATAATAGATGGTCCCCCAAGAATCATAAAATTCAAACCACATTCTTTATTTAAAAACAAACAAAAAAAAAAAAAACCTCTTCACAAGCAAGAAATCAGAAGAAATGTCTTTAACAGAAGGATATCTTATGAGAGCCCCCAGCAAGCACTACGTTTCATGTGAAACAGTGGGAGCAGTCCTTATGAAAGCCACTCATTTTCCTAGAAGCACGGACACTCACGTGCCCACACACATGCACATGTGCACACTCATGCACACGCAATGCTACCCCTTACTCAGTAGAGGCTGTGAGGGAATCTCTGAGATCCAAGGGAAGCAGTTGAAAGATTCTAATTTTCCCTTCAAAGGTTAGATGCTTGCTTTTATTCTTTTACAGGATGAATGTATTTTATATTTCTTACATAACGAAAACACATACATAAATTGCCTCAAAATTAAGAAAATCAGTGCACATCCTTCTCAGGGAATCATGCGTAAACATGTGGTGGGAAGGTCTCGGGAGCCCCCCTCCCACTGCACCCCTGCAGGCCACGTCCAAGGGCAAGGTCCGCCCAGGCGCAGCAGGAAGTCCATCCCCTGAGAGGCCTGAGGACAAGTACTCTGCAGGGAGGCTCTTCGAGCTATGCACACGGCCGCCATGGCTGCAGGGGTCCATCTCCAGTCTCCAAGGGGTCAGGAGGTGCTGCCCCTCCCTGGCCTCTCCCCAGGGTGGCCGCAGTGATGTCGCCAGCCTATCCTGGACCACAAACTCAGGGAAGATTCTGGGCCCCTGGCTGCCACGGTTACGGCGATGCCGATGTGGGTCTGACCCTGCAGCACTTTACAGCTCCCAGTGAAAACCCGGTGGGGACAGCCCCGTTGGCCTCAGGGCAGGTGGGGCTGCTCTTCAAGGAGTTACTGGCATCTGTTTTTTACGTAAAGGACACAAGGAATGATGGAACTGACCCTCTCTCCCTGCCCTGTCCAGGCTGGTTCATCTCAAACCAGCACAGCGTTTTGTCCTGTTAGGTCAGCTCTGCTCTGTTCATCTTACATAGTGTCTCCCTTTGAATGTGAAGTCTTATCTCTGGGTTATCCTTTATTACTTTCTGGATGAGAAATGATTAAAAATGCAAGTAAATGTGGTACAGCCATGTGCATATAGAAAAAGTGGAACATTAGAGCTCCCGTCATTTGAAAACCTACTTCTGCAAGTAACTCTTTTTAAAGCAAGGGAGAGACGGGTACACTTGCTGACTATAAATATTAATCGTAGGTAATCCATTGGCTTCACTCTGTGCCAGGGAGGCTGCTCCCTGTAAATCTCACTGGACCCATGTGAAGAGCTCCATGGGCAGGAAGCATGGAACACGGGTTGGCTACAATTTTAATTAGCAACGCTGTGAGATGGATATTCTCACCTCATTTTACAAATGTGCGGTCCTGAGGATCAGGGAGGTTATGACCTGTTGACCTCACGGCCAGTGCAAAAATCTAGACTGCTCTGAAGTGTGTGCGTGTGTGTGTGTGTGTGTGTGTGTGTCTATCACAAGGGGTGCTTCTCTCCTATGGAACAGGCAGGACAGCTGTCCTCAGTAAAAACGTATACACACAAACATGGGAAACACAAAATGTGCTTCACAGATTGTGAACCCAATCTGACCGTGCTCCCAGTTAGAGACACAACTGTGGGGCTGACTCGGGAAAACACAGTAAAACGAAATCAACAGCACGAGTGCTCACCCACCCAGGCACACCGACGACGCCCGTGCACGGTAAGACAGGGCCGCTGAGGCAGCGGCCTTGGCGGCGGTAATGGTAACAAGATGTTTCCCTGCAGTAGTTCACAAAATTCCATTAGAAGTGTAGGTGCAAATGTTAGTGATGGTTCCTGAGTTCTAAAGAGCACAAAACTGCCTTTAATTTTTAATCACTTTTGCTTTCTAAGACTCACCTAAATACTTGACTCCAATTTTCACGTCCACACACAAAGAGGAGACAGAGACGGATGAACTTCTGAGTTTGTTCAGACCCGCTGATCCTAGAAACATGTCTCTGACGCTTGCCGAGACCTTGCAGCATTACACGGGGGCATCGGCATTGTACACCCGCACCCAGTCCAGCCAGACTTGGGGTATTTCCAATATTCTGCCTAAGAGCAACCCACAGGGTCGATTTTCAATACTGACTGAGCAGAAACTAGGAAAGCCTCGGTCCCAACTCTTTACAAACAATTAACTCTTAACGCTCTCTTTTTCAGACAATCTCAGGTATATTGAGTATTTGGGACTCTGGAAAAAGTCACTAGATTCTACTGTTGCAAGGTCTCTGACACACACCCCTAAGTGTATAAAACAGCAAGCAGCTAAACATGAAGACTTTGGGTCGCTCCTTTTTAAAGGGAAACATATCAAAATAAAGAAACTGGTTGTTCAAACAAAAGAATAATGATATTTTAAAATATTTTGTATGGTTTATTCATTATTGAAAGAGTCAAGGGGCGCCTGGGTGGCTCAGCTGGTTGAGCGACTTCGGCTCAGGTCATGATCTCCCAGTTCACGAGTTTGAGCCCCACATCGGGCTCTGTGCTGACAGCTCAGAGCCTGGAGCCTCATTCAGATTCTGTGTCTCCCTCTCTCTGCCTCTCTCCTGGGCTCTATCTCAGTCTCTCTCAAAAATAGATCAAAGATTTTTAAAGAGAGTCAAAAAAAGAATTCATATCCTTTGACTCTCAGCTCAGACTCTACGGAGCCTCAAATGATAAACCTACCACCCGTTTCCTACCTGGGTGGCCCCCCAGTCACAGGTAGGCATCATCTGCCCAGCTGTCCCTGTCTTAATTCTCGCTAGGTCTGTGCCACACTGCCAGCCTCCCCAAGCCCAGATCCCTGGAGACAAGCTTCCCTGGATCATGTGCCCCTCAGCCTTCACCCAGCTTCCAGAAGCTCTTGGTCAAGGTCTCCGTGAGGGGACGCCATCTGCAGTCCACTGTGTGTGGGCTTTGCTTCCCGACAGGCAGGGTCCTATGTGCAGCATGTGGCCATCAGTGGGGTTTCTGATCGACGACTAGCTCTCCCTCCGTCCTAGGGCACCGCGAGAGCAAGCGGTGGCTGGCTCTGCACACAACTGTCATCCGGCAAAGTGCTTACCATGTGGAGGTGCTTAAAGAGCTTATGGCCAAACTGGAGACAAACTCCACCACCATGTAGACAGGACTGACAGACACCTGGGAGTTCCATATGCCCAGGGACAGAATGCTTTTCAGCAACATGCAACAGAGCCTCCACACACATCTGTTAAGAGGAGGGAGAAAGGGAGGGCAGATGGATGGAAGGAAGGATAGGAGGGAGGGAGGGAAGGATGGGAGGGAGGAGGAGGGAGGGGGGAGGGAGGGGGAGGGAGGAAAGAGGAAGGGGGAGGGAGGTGTGGAGGGAGGAAAGAGGAAGGGGAAGGAGGTGGGGAGAGAGGAAAGGGNCTGTTAAGAGGAGGGAGAAAGGGAGGGCAGATGGATGGAAGGAAGGATAGGAGGGGGAAAGGGAAGGGGGAAGGAGGTGGGGAGAGAGGAAAGGGGAAGAGGGAGGAGGGAGGGAGGAAGGGGGAGGGAGGGAGGAAGAGAGGAAAGAGGAAGGGGGAGGGAGGGGGAGGGAGGAAAGAGAAAGGGGGAAGGGAGGGAGGGAGGAAAGGGGAAGGGGGAGGGGGGAGGGAGGAAGGAAGGAAGGAAGGGAGATGTCCACAGGGGACCTGGTTTGAAAGCACAGGTCCTGAATCTTCAGGACACCCATAAACATGTACACGTAGGGACTGGGTGGGCTGTTTTTGCTTTTCATTTTGTTTCCTTAATCCAGCATCAGGTGTCAGACCACAGCCCTCAGGATACCAACTACAACTGTGTATAACAAAGTCCAGACATGAGGGATGGGTGGGATCAGTAAACAGGACTGCGTCGCCGGCATCCCATTATGCTGGTGTGCATGAAAGCTGCCGTCACACGTCCTGCCCGTGTGTGCTACTCAGCGGCTATCCATCAAAAGACGTTATACGTGGAGAACCTTTGAAGATTCCCATATTTTAAAGATCAGCAACTTTTTGAGAAAGAAGGAACCACATAGTGAAAATTCATGGGCCTCCCACAGCCGTGTACGTCTGAATGGGCCGTTCACCCCACTAAATGCAGAATCTGTGGCACCACTTGGCCCAAGAATTTACCGACTTGTATCAAACATCCACACACAGTCGACTTTCTTTTCTTGTTCATCCTAAGACGTGTCAAATAAAACCACACACAAACACACATACACACACACACACACACACACACACACACACGGTCTGTGGACTGAAAACAGTATCTGGAGCAGAGTGCGGTGGGCAGTCGGATGCCTCCCTGGCTCACTAGCCCCACCCCTGCCTACCCATCCACCTAGGCTGTGCAGCCCGCCCACGGGGCTGTCTCACTTCCTGCACTGCTCTGCCTGCAGATTTCCAGGGACTCACGGATGAGGTGAAAAGCGGACACCTTGTGAGTCTAAAATGTGCAAATAACTTAAAGTACATTCCTAATATAATAGCCACTCTTTTACAATCTTTATCTGGTAACACGTAAAAACATAAACCACTTTGCTTTTATACTAGATTTGAATGAGACCAGACAACAAGAGGAAACAAGTTTTTCCAGAGCTGAGATGGCTTCATCTGCATATGACTGGGGACAAGGGGTTCCGCTGAACCCCAAGACAATCTAGGGCTCATGATTACTGTGCTGGGCATGGCGTATGCAGTGCCTGCCGTTGGTAGGAAATGAAGTGTAATTCTATTATAGGAAATCCACTTCAAGTAATGGAAGAAACTCATTTTTCCATAAGAAAACGTTTGATCAAGAGCTGAGTATTCATCAGGGATGCAGTTGGATTTCAGTTCCAAAGCTCTCTTCATAATATTCCAGAGCTGCAGCCCCGAGTGGATATGAGCGTTTATAGATCTTGCGGGGGCTTTGCAAACCATAGTGCTAGTAATGGATTGTGCTCGCAGGAAGTCATAAAGGGGTTCAGTCTGGTCGCGGCCCAGGTGGGATGCGGTACCAAAGAAACACTAACGCCCATCTTGGGAAAGCGCACCCCACGTGCCAGCAGGGCAGCCAGTGACGGGAATCCAGGCCAGCAACCAGGACATGCAGACAGAAGACGCTAAGAAATGGCCCTTTAGCAGGCCAGCCCAAGGATGGGGACCTGGCAGTGTCACTAGTAACGGGTCTGGGGACCAGGGCTCCAGCTCACTCTTCCTAAGGGGTCGTGTCCACATCACAAATGACATGTGACCAGAGGGCTGTCACGGGGGGCACGCAGGTGTTTCACATGACACGGATAGAACCCACGAGACGCACATGACATTTCAATGATAAAACTCGCACACTTGCTCATGGTGACAACACAGACGGGCTGCAATGGCAGGTCATTGCAGGCTTTGCTCATGTGGTGACACCACGAGATGACAGGGTCAGATGATCCAACTCGCAGCTACATACGGCGATGAATGAAAGCTGGGGAGATGTACTAATAATTGCTCAGTGAGCACAGCTCCCTTTATAGGCTCACCTCTCAAACACCTATGGGAGATGTCCTGTCTCCCATCGCTGGGAAGCGCCAGGGAGACTGATGAGGTCCCGACTGCTCGCGAGGTGCAGTGGGGTGGATGGACGGAAGCCCAAGGGTCTCCCCACACAGACACCTTGAGCCCTGCAGCCTCGGGCCTGGAATCCCTTTTGTCTTGGCGCAGGATGACAATCTGAGGCAACTGCGTCCTTGCTGTGTGGGGGTCAGATGAGCTGTGGCATGCGCTCTGCAAGTGTTAACCCTCAGACCCCGAAGACGGAGGGGCCTGGAGACCCTGCTGCTGGTTATTAGTAACCATCCAGAGGAGGTCAGAGCTGATGCTGTTGAACATCATGGTCCCTCTCTCCAAAAATCAAGCTTGGAGAAACCGCGCCTCCCTTTGCCCCACTTGGGGACATATTTGCTCATTATATGTTCTTTGTTTCGGAGGAGAAATGTTTCTTATAAAAAAAACAATTTTACACAAAAGGGAGAGAATAGAACCAGCGTTCTGAGGAAAAGGTGATGTTAATGCTTAACATTGTTATTAATGGGGGGGTGGGGGGGAGATCACTGTTATTAGTCACTGTTAACACATTTACAAAGATTCCAAAAGAAACTCTTTTAAGTTGTGTTTCAAAAGGGGTGGAGAGAGATACAGAGACAGAGTGAGGCAGAGACACCAAGATACTGAGGGCAGGACAGGAGAGAAACAGAAAAAATACAGAACTACTTTTTTATTTTTTCTTTAGGGAACAAATGAAAGGTAATTTGCAAAGTACTTGAAAGACTCAAGATTACGATGATCATTCTTGCAGGCTTCAGTTCAAATATGCGACACCTACTATTTTTGGCTCAGTGTCACTGGGGCTCGCGGGTGACCAGGAAGACCGTGGAGCATGTGCACCTTGCAGGGGAAAGTGCCCTGGCTCTGCCTATCACCCCGCCCATGGGGACAGGAAGCAAACAGAAGAGAGCTACCGCCTGAGATTTATAGTAACGGAAATCACTGCTCGCTAACTTTTATGTTAGGCTCTGGAGTACAAAACACAGTTCTGATTGAAACTGCTATAAAAGCAGAGTAACAGGGACGGTTCACAGAACCATCAAAAGGACTCGTTCAGAGATTTCAAGTCAATACCTCTTTCCTGTGGGCCAGTTCGGATAGAAAAGATTCACCTGGAAGCCGACCCCACCCGGTCTGTGCCAGGGCACAGGTGCAGTCGGCTTACTTGTCTGTCCCTGAACCACGAAAACTCCCCGGTGTACTGAGTCCTCCAGAGCGGCTGTCACTCTTGTCCCCGGGCTCCCCCCGTTCAGTTTAGAGCCTGACAGATCTTTGTAATCACATGTGAGGGGACGGCTGGTCAGGGAAATAGAGAAATTCTGTTTTTAAGATTGAATTAAACTTAAAAAGAAAGTTTCTCAAAAAGGCAGTGGGGGGCTCCCACCGTCTTTTACCCACTAAACACTTGTCAGAGAGGATTAGCAGCTTTGGCGAGAAGCAGAAGTCAGCCAGGCATGTTTTTGAGAGATGAGGAGGATCACACAAAGCAGGGAAACACACACAAACACACACACAAGAAGTAAATGTTTCCTACCCCAAAACTGTCAGAAAAGGAGAAAAAAGGTTTTTCTTAATTGTAATTCGAATATGCAATTCACTGTGGGACAGGGAGCCTGATCTTTCCGGAGGATCCGCCCCTGTCTGGCGGCTGTACAAACAGGCTCCCCATGTGCCACCTTCGTTCTCTTTCAAACGACCCTCCAACAAGAACCAGCCCACTCGGGAAAACAATCCAGAATCTACCACATTGTCTGCCACCCCAGGGTGTTTGCTGACCTGACCACAGACTCTGATCCCTGACTGGGGAGGAGAGACCAGAATGGGTTATCTTCGTTATCAGAATTTCTGATTCAGAAGTTCATACTCCTTCTCTTCCTGGAGAAGCACTAACACGTGTTGTTTTCTGCACACGTGTGCGCAGAAGGAGCAGGGAGGTGGGTTTCAGAGCCAGGGGAGGCCAGCCCCACTATCACGGGGGTCCCTCTCCTCACCCCTCGGAGCTCGGAGGCCAGGTTGCCACGCTTTACAGGAAGACTGTGCATTTCATCACCAGCGAACACTCGTGCAATGGAAGGGACGCCGCGGTCTCCTCGCGGCCCACTGTGATCCTGTCTCCGGGGCCTGAAAGTCCAGGATGGAAGGCAACGGCCCCAACGCCCGGGCACGTCTGGCACGTGACAGCAGCGGCGCTGGGGCCGACCGTGCACCTGGAAAGCTGTGCGTCCGACTCAAACCGGACCCGGGAGCCGCCGGGCAGCCCGGTGAAAACAGCGTTCTGCCCCTAGGAGGGGAGGCCCGGTCTGTAACACAACTCTGGGCAACCCGCCAACACTCGACGGGCATTAGCAGGTTCTGAGGGGGCCTGTAATGCCCTCCCTTCTTGGCCGTGGCGGCCGCCGAGAGGGGAATGGCCACGGTGTGGGGTCTGTGCGCCCCACGTTCCTGCCGGGCACAGAGGCCTGGTGGGCACCGGCCCGGCCCGGCGGCGGGAGCGAGGGCCTCCCCGGCCCGCGGCGGGTGTGCCCACGTCAGAGCCCGGCCGGCGGCGGGTGTGCCCGCGTCAGAGCCCGGCCCGCGGCGGGTGTGCCCGCGTCAGAGCCCGGCCCGCGGCGGGTGGCGGTGTGCCCTCCGGGGCACGGAGCGGTACGCGCCTGCCCTGACTCCGCCGACGGGGCTCCCGCGGGCAGTCGCGGCACAGGTAACGGGGCGGGCGGCCCCGCCGTCCCCGAGCCGCTCCCCGCACTCCTGCTACGGAAACGCCGCCGTCCCAGACGCCTCGCCGGAGTAGATGGGACTGTCCTCACAGAGTAAACGCACCGGCGAAGTCACTGCCGTTTCAAGGGAGATCTGCCCGTCGCAGGAGGCCGCGCCCCAGGAGCTCACCCCGGGGCCGGCCCCCACCATCTCGTCCAGGCGAGGATCAGAGAGGGTCTCGGTCCCCAGGCTGCGCACAGCGCCTCACATCCGGCAGCCCCAGGGCGGCGTGTGGCTGCTGTGAGGGAGGCCCCGGGGGTCCGCGGGCCCCAGCAGCTCCCGTGGGCTCATGCTTAGGGCTTGCAGTCCCACCGTCCTGAGGAGGGACCGGGAGGAGCCCCCCCCCCCCCCCCCCCCCGAGGAGAGCCCCGCCCCCCCCAGGAGGGACCGGGAGGAGCCCCGTCCCGCTGAGGAAGGCGCAGGAAGCGTCCCCTTCTCCCGAGGAAGGACCAGAAGCACTGGCTCCATTTGCTTCCATCTGCACAATTTCATGTTTTCCTGACACTGCTTTTGGATTATAATGAAGCCATTTGTCCCAGGCAGGAGTTTTGCCCTGAAATGAATTATGCTTTTTTTGACAGCCAAATGGGCACCATGAGCCAGCAGGGCCCTCTCACTGCACCCAGACAGCAGTGGAAGAGCCTGAGTTGAGAAGAATAAGGCAGACCCGCCACCCAGTCCAAGACCTTCCCCCACCAGGGGACCCAGGCCTGCACCACTAACAGAGTCCACAGCCCACACACATGTCAGGGACGCACTTACGGAGTGGTGCACCAAGGTGGTGCAACCGAATTGTGGTTGGGGTCCTTGCTCCAATACCTCCCTCGGACAGCGGAGCCTTAATGCTGAGGGCTGAGAGACAGCACAGAGGTCAAAGCCACTGAAGATCAAATTAACCCATCATCCTTTTCAACATATATCAAGATTAGGGAATTTGCTTTATAATTTCATTGGGTCTATTCCATCCGATAAACGGTATGTACTCATTAACCTTGATTTTAAAATGTTTTTTTTCCCCATGTTTGCATTCTTGATATTTGTCTGCTTAAAAGAAGAAAAAAAAAACAACTTGAAAATTGAACTGAACAAACCCTACTCATGAGAGTGACCTGGAAGGTCATGTACTGACACGGGCATGAGGGGCTCAGGTAATGACCATGCTCCCCTGCTGGTGACCTGCCTGGAGACGCCGTGTGCACAACGTGCCCCTGGCCCCGCTCAACTCCGTGCCCTCACTCTGCAACCTCACCAGGAGGAATTACAAAGCCCAGAGTCCAAGCCCATCCTGCACGTACTCCGTCTGGAACACTGGATCCTGATTTCACTCTTACCTACTCAGCTCATGTGTTTATTGCTAGTTCCTGCCACCTTGGGCGTATGTGCCCACCGTTATTTTCTCTGGGTCTGACACTTGATAATCCACGTTTTATGACACGTTCCCAATCTTGAACTTCAGAGCTCTTGCTGGAGAGAAGACCGTGCATCCTAACATTTCAGGAGAGGCATCCCCACATTGTAGGACGTTTTCACGTATCTGCGCAAGAGGGTGTGGATGGCTTCCGCCCTGGGAACATTCCAGCAGCACCCTGCTGGTGCCGGGCTTTGCTCACAGGCCTGCTGCAAGAAAACAGGTCAAAGAGATGATGTCGGGCTTTCTGAAATCTCTTCTTGATGAGGGGCATCAAGAAGGTAAAATGGTCGTGCTGAAATTTCAAAACCCCATAAAACCTTTTAGATTCTGCAGGAAAGCTCTGGGTTTATCTGAGGACTATACAGCAGGTTTATATTTCAGCTTTCCTTTGGCAAAAGAAATCCTGGCATTTCCCTTTTGCATAATAAGCCAGAAGTTATTGGCTGCGGATGAGGTTTGCTTTGGTTTCTGTGTCTTCCATCAGCCGTATTTAGATTCAACTAATTTTTATTCAGTTCCTAGCATGTCCCAGATATTTATTGGACATTTTCAAATACACCGTCTGCCCCATTCTCACTGTGGGTAAGGTAACTGAGCCATTCGCACTGTGGGTAAGGTTACTGCCCCATTCTCACTGTGGGTAAGGTTACTGCCCCATTCTCACTGTGGGTAAGGTTACTGAACCATTCGCACTGTGGGTATGCCTACTGAACCATTCGCACTGTGGGTAAGGTAACTGAGCCATTCACACTGTGCGTAACGTAACTGAAGAAATAAGGAAGCGTTCAGAGCCTCCTGTATGGTGCACAGCCCCCAGATGTAGAATTTAACTCAAAACCCAGGCTTTCTGACTCCCACGTTTGCCTCGTCCCCAACCCTCCAGATGCCCGTTAGGATGCCATCGACCCACAGAACCAAAAGAGTGGTGGGATGTGCTGTGAAGCTGCAAGGGGAGTGAGCAGCAATCACCCCACAAAACTGTGGCAGACACCCTGCGCACCGCACATCACACACTCTGTGTGCAAGCCCGTGATATTCTATGCCTACAGGCTCAGATGACCCGAAGGTTTCCCCATCTCTCTCCAGCGGAGGCTGGGCTGGTGTCCATCAGGGGACGTGTGTCCCATCCGGCATCTAACAGACCCCCTACTCAGGGCTGCGCTCTCGGGCACCACAGCGCCCGAGCAGGACCCCGGCCTCCAGCACTTCCGAGAGGCCTGCGCAGTCCTGCCGCCTGCCCCCGGGGAGGCTGGGGACTCCCGTGGTGCCATCCACGCGGTGGCTCCCTGGTACTGAGACCAGGGCTGACACTCCCTGGGGGGCTCTCCCGGGACGTCTGACCCGTTGCACCTGACTCTGAGCAATGGAAATGTGGAGCACGCCCAGCACAGCCAGCGTGGATGAGGGCACCACGGAGGTGACCAAAAGACCCGGTCAGATCCCTCTGAGCAGATGGCAGCCGCGTAGGTTTTTGTCACAGGATCTCAGAACCTCCAGGCGCAGCACTGGCTTGAATTCCTGCACGAGGAGCAGCAGCCCTGCGAAGCGCGGCCAGTGTCTGTGTCCTGGGGGCTCTGGGCGGCGCGTCTCTCTCAGAGTGACTCCTGCATTTCCTTAATTATTTGGATTCCATCTCTGCCCCCACGTCGGGTTCCTAAGATCTCCCCTTGTTGCGTTTTATGGTTTCGAATGGCTCCTGCAGGCTCGGTGCAGAGGAGGGGCTGGGGCTCTGCGGGGGTCTCTTCTCTAAGGACACTGATCCCATCCCAGGGGCCCCACGCTCACAGCCTCCTCTCCCCCCCAGTACCCCCTTCTGACGTCATTACATTGGGGCCCCACCGTCACAACCTCATTACCTTCCTAAAATCCCCCCTCCTGACACCATCACATGGGGATTTAAGTTTTTTTATGAATTTTGAGGAAGCACAAACGTTCAGTCTGTTACAGGTAGTTACTATTATTATCCTAACTATCAGAAAAATCAGTCACCCAGAGGTTAAGAAACTCGCTCAACACCACATGGCAAGGAAACAGTGGCAGGATTTGAACCCGGGATCCACACCCGTCCCTCTCCCCTGCGCTGTTCCTCCACAGAACTGAGGGAAATGGTTTCCGATATTGTTCTGGTGAAGCACATGGGCCCTGGGACAGACACTGCGCCAAATCCTTCCATGTTTTTCTTCACGCTTCAATATTTTGCACAATTCAGTCACCTCTGCGTTCTAAGCCCCTGCCACGGACAGGCGCGGGCACCTGTGAGGCACAGCAAGATAGAAAGGTATGGGCGCTCATTCTGAATGAACTGAGCCTCATTCAGGGGGCTCCCCTTCCGGAAGGAGCGGCCCTGTGGTGTTCAGACACACGTGCCTGGACCGTGATCCAGAAGCTGTCTTGCTGGCGGTGGGACAAGTGCGCTCGGTGAGGTCCTCCCCAGCCGGCAGACCCAGCGCGGCTGTCCCGCCAGTGCCTGAGCCAGCCACCCAGCCACCTGCACAGCCACCAAGCCGCTCGCAGCAGGCATGTGCCCCGGAGGCCAGGAGGGTGTGTCCGCGCCTGTCCCAGGCTCAGACAGCAGGGCGTGAGCTTCCGGTTGTCACACCTCATGACGGCCACCAGAAGAGGAAAACTGAAAGCTACAAGGAATAAGCCAAGTGCCCGAGAAGGTTCCCGTGGAACCGCCAGTGGAATTCAGCTGAGAGTCTTCCTGGAACACTGAAAGCGGGTGTTTGCTGTTGTGTGGACTTGTCACTGTCTTCCCCGAATTCGACGGACACCACAGCTGTCAGCCTGCTCATGCATCAAATGAAGACTGTTTTCAGACACATGCTCACTCACAAAGTCACCTTACACTGTCACCGTCACTTACAAAACCTTGTCATAACAACTAGTAGGAAAGACTACTCAAAGGGTACTTTTAATATGGAAATACTTAACTTTTGGGAAACGTCCCTATACTTTCTTCTGTCCATTTCCCCATTGACTAGAAAGAAGCCAGAAACTTCATCACATCCTCAAGTTTGGGGACTACCCAGTGGAAAGTCTCCAGACATAGATGCAATGAATAGACAGTATTTCAGCAAAGTCACCTCCTGAAATCAGTCCCTTCTTCCTGCCCGAAATCCTGACTCTGCACGGCCCACAGCTGTCATGCAGACCCGTTTTCCATTTTTATTGTCATAGAAAACACATAACATGAAACCTACCACCATAACCACTTTGCAGCAGATGGCTCAGTGGCAGCCACTACGTCAGACTGTACAGCCACCACCGTCCATCCACAGAGCTCATCTTGCAAGACCAGCACTCTGTCCCCGGTAAACCCCCAGCCGACCCGCTCTCTGTCTCTGCAGATGTGCCTCCTCCAGGGGTCACCTGTGGGTAGAGCCATATTGTGCCCACTGTCCTGTGTCTGCTGATTTCCTTCGGCACAATGTTCTCGAGGTTCAGCCCCACTGCAGCAAGTGTCAGGATTTCCTTCCTTTTCAGGGCTCAATACGATTCCACTGAGCGTACACACACACTGTGTTTATCCTTCTGCACTGGTGACCACAGGTGGCTTCAGGGCCTTAGCTCCTGCACACCACGTGGCCATGAATGTGGGTGTAATGGACACCCCTCGTATGAGTGCAAAGGAAGGCATGATAATACGGCTGTTTCTTCAAAACACAGCAACAAAAAGGCGACAAAAATCAAGCTATGCTTTATGGCCGTCTTCAGAAACCTCCAGAGAAGCCATGACACACTCAATGTTCACCCTGTCGAGGGGGTCACCTCAGGAAGAAGAGCGGAGCTGAGTGCTGGTTCTGTGGGCAATAGCCCAGGTCCTGAGCTTTACAGAAGTTGCAGCGGGTTATCCCACAGGTGGACATGTGGCTCTGGTCCCCTCAGGAAGGTGGAGTCTGGGTCAGAAAGCTTCTCTCCAAATGTGGTGAGGGGACAAAGCTGAACCAGAGGCATGGGGGGAAAGCAGGCATGGGGGAGGGCACCGTGGGGATGAGCACTGGGTGCTGTATAGAAAGCAACTTGACAATAAACTATTTAAGAAAAAAAAAGCAAAGAAATTGCAAATAGTACACATGACTGACAAACGGCCTTCCCAGGAGGGGGACAAGGAAGAGGCGGCTTTCATCAGAGACTGTCCTACAGAAAGCTCGCTGGGCAGCAGAGCCTTGGCGATCCCATCTCGGATCTCCTCTTTAAACCAGGCGAGTGTGAGAGTTTCCACACCACAGACGTGCTGACGGCCCCTGCACAGGGCTGCGGCTTTGCCAAACGCCAGCTCACAGGATGGCAGGCCGATGCCTCTGGGCTGCCCACACCCCTGCCGAGCACCACAGGAGTGGGCACACGTGCCCGGCTGCCCCATCCAGGGGTCTCAGCAACAGCAAGGATGCCCACCACAGTGCCTGGATGACCCCGGGTCACACATCCCCAAGCTCTGACCCTTTTCTTGGCCTTCAGTGAAAGGGGCCATCGGCCCAGGGCCAGCTCTGTGCCAGGCACGGTGATGGACACCCTTACCAGTGACCCTCCAATCAGTGACTGTCTCCATTTCAGACAACAAAATGGAGCCAAAGCCATAGAACCGTCAAGCTGCTCCCTGTCACTGTGCTTTAAAAAGGTCGTGAGCTTTTATTTTTGAGGCATGTGTATTAATTCTCCAAGCTGAACGCTTTCCTAGGAAGGAAAATCCATTTTTGGGTGCATTTAGCTCCACGCTCTGGATGCAGTGAACAGATCTGGTTTGATCAATGTTCTGCCCCCATTCTGCCCAGAGGCTAAGACCCCTCCCAGAAGAAAGGACATCTGAGATATTGAAGAACACATACTTCGGGACCCTCAGTAGCTTCTTCACCATGGAGTCCACGTGGCTGTGTTCTCATTTTAAAGCTTTCTCTGAATGTGGCCCCAAAAAATGACAATGGACCGTGTGCCACAGTGACACCCTCCAGGACAGGTGCACCCGTACACAGGTATGTTCTCACTCCACGTGCCTTCGCCTGCCACCCCCAGCTCCTGCATCTGCAGCTCCCTCTGCAGCTGCTAAACAAACCACAAAACATGAGTGTATCAACATGCAAGATGACCTTCTGCACACAAAATACTTGGAAGACTCGAGAGCGAGAGGGAAGGCACCACAGACGTGTCTGTCCCGTGGCCTCTGTGGTCGACCTAGAGGACAGCAGCAGGGCACTGGTATCTGTAACTGCCAATTCATTGATGGATTAGAAGCGCCGTGAGCATGTTTATGTATTAGCTACTTTGACCTCAGAGAATGATCTGATTTCTAGGTTATTTACAGTTGAATCTTATTTTCTGTGTAGAGAAAAAGAAAACCCTCTCAGTCTCATCAAGAGTGGTCTTCTAGGACTAGGCAGGATGGAGTGGTCCCCATATGGCCACCACGGGTGCGGTGACGGCCCCCTCCCTGCGCAGGAGCTGGGGAACCGCCTGGAGTCACAGATGATGGCACTGAGCAGGGGACCACAGAACGTGTCCACGTCCTCCAGGCCCTCTAGGCAGATCTGTGTGTGTAGCTCCCAGGCCGAGGAGTTCAGGGTGGCCCTGAGGCATGACCCACGGGCAGGGCCCAGGGCGTCTGGGTTCCAGTATGGGCCTGCTGGGAGCCTCTAGAGGAGGCCCCGAGGGGTGCCTGGACAGCGGCGGGGAGGACAGGAGCCCTTGCCCAGGCCCCCTGCTCATGTAAAACACTCACACAACTGCACTGGCCTCGTGTGTACAGAAGGTCAGCTTGAAGCGTCACTCAGGCACCTGGTGAACAAACAGCTCTGTTCGTTTCACTGTGCCCACCAGCAGCGCCCCACGGAGCCGGCGTTCCCTTCTGCTGCTCTCCCCTTGGCCACCAAGTGCCCAGAATCAGCTTCCCCTGGGCTTCACGGCGTAGGAAAATGACAGTGGCGCCTTCCTGGGGCTCAGGACGCACCTCATTTTCAGCTCCACATCATGATGGGCAGTATCGTTCCCACGAGAAGGGCTCCCTCGTGCAGCGCGGCTGACACCGTGAGCACAGGGGCACCCGTCCCTCTCAGGATGAAACACAGGCCTGGCCCAGCATGGTGGCCCTCCTGCATGCCCACGGCCCCGTCACCGCGGCCTCAGCCACACCTGGGACCTCCTCTCCCACTCTCTCAGGTGAGCCAGCAGCGGGCACTTGCTCTCCACAAAGGAGTGTGCCCTCACAGGTCTTTGGAGGGCCTGCAGATGCAGGAGGCACTAGACGTCTCTCTCACGCTCTTTCTGGCACGGGATGTAACCTAATGAAGGGTAATTAATCCAGCAGCAGGCACTGCTGGTCCCAGAGGCCTCCTCCCCAGCAAGCCCGGGATGCACCGTAGAAAGACGTGGAAGGAGATGGCACCACGGGCTTCGGAAGCAGTGTCTCCTGAACCCCATGCCCTCAGTGCGGTCCTTCAGCACTGGGCCTCCGTGAGCCCCAGAGCTCTGCCAAGTGGGCCACGTGTGATGCCCTCCGGGGAGGTCCAGACCATTTTCCGACCGGGTGTGCAGAGGCTCGGCCAGGCCAGAGCACGCAGACCTGCTCAGAGTCCGCTAAATGATGGTTCAGGTCCCTCCGAGGGTGCTCCCACTCGCACACACACCACAAGCCTCTGTGACGCAGCCCACCCTGGTTCTGGACGGGACCGGACACCAGCCACTCTGTTCCACGTTCAGGGCAGAAACCTGCCTTTTCATCTACCAAATAGGCCTGACTGCATAACAGTGGCTCCAAGTGTTTGTGACCTTGCTCTTGTGGTTTTGTTTGTGATTCATTCTGTGCTCCTATCCTGGCATGGGCTCTGTCTACCCGTCTACACTCCTAACCATCCTCTCTGTGGATGAGGGGGTGGTGAGGCTCCAGGGGCCAGGGCACTGTCTGCCTTCCCTGGCTCTGAGGGCCTCCTCTCAACAGCTTTAGAAATGAGGCTCCAGGATTCAAAGCTTTTGGATTCTGCAAATTGTAACACGAAATGGCATCACTCAGAGTGCTTGGTACTGGGTTTCCTGATAATTTCATCAAGATCTCAGAGAAAGAACACGTTCCTGTGCTGACCCTTCAGGAGAACTTAGGTGTATAAGATTTCAGAACCGAAAAAACTTTTGAACAATAATACAGTGTTAAGAGAAATGATACACCGTCTCTGAAATTATACTTATGGCTCATATTGTCATTCAAGAGACTTCATTTCCCTTCCCTGATTTTATAGATCACATGCCAATCACATGGACGTAAGATAGATAGGTATCTGTTTCTATATGTACATAGAGATTTACAAATATGTGATTTTATAATAGACATGATTTTATAACGTATAATTTTAGAACATGATTTTATATACTATATATAAACCATATATAATATATGTATTGCTTTATTTTTTTCTCATTTTGTTGAGAATTCAATGTTTCTCAGTCATGTGATACGTGCTGGCTATTTTTGTTTGTTTAGTTTTGCTCCTGAACATTGTGTGTGTGTGTGTGTGTGTGTGTGTGTGTGTGTGTTACAATATACATAAAATTTACCACGTGAAGCCATGTTTAAGGGTACAGTTTAGCGACATTATGTACATTCACACTGTTGTGAGATCACCCCCACCATCCACCGCCACGACTTTTCCATCTTCCCAAACTGAAGCTCTGTCCCCTTGGACATGGACGTCGCCCCCACGCCAGCCCCAGTGCCCGTGCTTAGTGTTTCCGTCCTGTCTCTGTGGACGTGCCTGCTCCAGGGACCGCCCGTGAGTGCACCCAGAGAGTCTTGTCCTTCCCTGGCCTGTCCGTCTGTCCTTGTCAGGGTTTTCTCTGACCACAACACCCTCAAGGCCCATCCATGTTACAGCAGGTGTCAGAATCCCCTTCCTTTTCAAGGCTGAGTAATGTTCCATGTGTCAAGACTGACTTTTAATGCCCATCACATAGACATGGATATGCCATTTTCTTTCCCAATAAAAGAGAAACCACCTTTGGAAAAGCACTAACATTAAATGTTTAGTAAAAACCCTTCACAGGAGCTTTAAGAGGCACCAAAGTGTTCAGTGTTTGCCCTCGCAATTTCCCGACAACGGAAGAGCTGTGCATTCGCTCATTCTGCACGCACAGGTGCGCAACCCGCCCCAGACAACGCAGCTCCCTTGGTCCCTGGCCTGGGACCTTCCGTGCTCTCTGCCTGTGGCCCAGACTGTGTGTAGAGCAGCCCCTCGGCTAGCCCCTCACACACACCAGCTCACCTGGCGCCTGCATCATGCCGCGGCAAACCAGGACAGACCCTGGCTGAAGGGTCCGAGCGACAGCCACGTCTGTGCTCCCGCCCTCAGGAGGCAGATGTGCAGGCTGACACTCGGGAGTCCTAAAGACACCCACGGGCAGAGCCAGAGCAGAACACAGCCCCCACACCAGCGGCCACCGCAGACGGCGCAGGGAAGAGAAAACATCGTTTTGTGTTGTTCAGTTTTAAAGCAAAGTTCACACGGACATCTGGGAAGCAATGTAAACATTTTGGTTAAGATGGGCTGCTTTAAGAAATTGATTTTTATATGCTATTGCCTGTAAGAAACTTGGATCTGTTTTTCAAATTGAGTCTGTCTCTGCATGTAATTCCTCAAATGCATGTCTGTGGCCCCTCTCCTGCTTAGTCACGTATGAGTGGAGGACGAGGTCACGGGAGCCCAACTTCCACGCTTGCCTCCACAGGTTACCACACCTGTCAACTGAGGTGTCTGAGCACTAGCCTCCAGAACATGCCCTCTGACTTCCTGCGACACCTCTGTTTTCTCGTATCAGCCTTATGACGAGGCATAAGAAATATATGTTTATTGAAATAAGGGCCCTGAATGCAAGTTGATGCACATTAGAAAAATTATCTAAGTTTAAGTGAATTATCTTCAGAATGCCAAAGATTGGGTAATGATACAAGACCTCCACTATTTCTAAATGCTGTATGGACTAATCATCAATGTCTAAATGTCGGGTTACCTTTGCCCAGTGAACCAACTGATTTAAAAGAAGCTCTCTGCTGAGTTCCTAGGGGAGCCCAGGGCGGGCTGGCCGATAACCTCCGCAGCCCTGAAGCTTGCCTCCACCTCTCACACAGAAGCATTTCAACAACCCATTCCTTCCTATCGTTCTGGAGTCCTCCGGTGAAGGGGCGGGATCCCTCCTGTCAGACGGAAGTGCCACACGGCAGTGTAGACTGTAAGCTGCTTACTGACATCATCTCCAGCCTGACCCTTGGCACACGGCAGGTGCTCGGAAGTAGATGCGGCTTCAGAAATGACCAAGCACCCAGCTCTGCACACTGGGATCTCTGCACAACACACAAATCACTCGTTTTCTTTTTATTGTTGTGAAGTTTTTCAAGCTGCTAACAGAACATATTAATTCCCAGAAGCACTCTGGGAGAATTTCATAGCAGCTACTACAAGGTCTAAAAAGAAAGAACAAATCTAATGAAAATTTCAAGGCACATAAGAGCTTGAGAAAGCTAGGCACCAGGAATGTCAGTGGTGCTGAGAACTTTTTAAGTTTTGCCTTCAAAGAATCTCTTCAAAATGTCATACTAATCGTATTTTCTACAATGTGCATTAGCCACAGAGGAAATGGTCATAGAGTGTCCCCTCTCCCAAATGACAGCTGTTAAAATGTATCCCTCCCACCTACGAGGTGGCACTTAGCGCGTCTAGAAAACACGAATCCACTAAAATCACACTGACGATGTCTATAATGTCCAGAGCAAGCGGCATAGCAAAGGCCCAGGTTCACAGACTAGAGGCAGGTCACAGCGGGTGCAGGCGGCTGTCTCGGTGTGCTGGAACACTTCTCTGCAAGGGCCCGCGCACCCCTGGCGCCCTTCCACGCTGTTCTGTGCCTTGGCAAATACTCTCAAATCTGTCCATGAGGGTGTGAAAGAGCACCCTGCGTGAGATGCCCTTTCGAGAAGGAAGGGTAAGCAAGAGCACACCCGTGATACTGCTCGACATTCTGGAAGTCCGGGCTCCAGCTGGAGCCGAATGAAGACTGCACTGGCATCTTATTTACCATTTCACATCTGAAGTGACTTCCAATTTAGTTTTCTAAATCTTAAAATGTTTTTGGAAACAAATTGGTGCGGGTAAGTTTCCCTGAGGCAAGCACGGAACAGCTCTGGCATTGGGCCGGTCTCCAGGGCCTGTGCATTCCTGGGGAGGGAGGAGTGCCTAGAATGTTCCAGATGGTGCCAGTTTAAATTTTTTTTTTTTTTTTATTTCTAGGAGAGAGAGAGAGAGAGACAGCGTGAGCAGGGGAGGGTCAGAGAGAGAGGGAGTCACAGACTGAAACAGGCTCCAGGCTCCGAGCTGGCAGTCAGCACAGAGCCCGACGCGGGGCTCGAACCCACGAACCGCGAGATCATGACCCAAGTGAAAGTCGGACGCTTAGCCGACTAAGCCACCCAGGCGCCCCACAGATGGTGCCAGTTTAAAAGAGAGCCAGACCTATGTTCCAACGTGAGTATAAGTCACTGAGGGGGTCTTCAGGCGAAAACCAGTGAGAGCAGCAAAACAGGAAGCAGGAATGTGGGAGGCCAAGTGGCTGGGTCACCACCAAGAGCTCAGCCCTTCAGCCAACTGTAGAAAGAGCATGGCGGCGAATAACCGCTCAGGTCCCTGGCTCCATTCTGTGTGTGACGCGGGCTTTGCTGCGCCAGGAGGTTCTTCAAGACACAGCGACTGGGTGTTTCTGCTTCACCTTGTGTGTAGCACGCTGACTCCCTGAGCTCCTGAGGACGCGCATGACCCAGAACATGCTGGAAACATGCACTCTTTGGAGCCGTAACCCAATATCCAGGGAGGGAGTCTGAGTAGACAATCTTTTAATCTTGTAATAAGTGTCCCAGGTGTTTCTTATGATAGGAGTTTGGGGAATAATCAGTCTACTCCATTTGGAAGCAGCCAAGGAAAGCTGGCCGGGGTGCCGAGTGCGCAGCCCAATGCCCCCCAAGGCCAGTGCCTGCCATGCGTTCTGCATATTAGGGGGAAGGGTCAGGGCGACATCATTTCCAAACAAGCCTGTTTTCAAAAGGAAATGTGTCAGGGCACCTGGGGGACTTAGTCGGTTAAGCGTCCAAGTCTTGATTTTGGCTCAGGTCATGATCTCATGGTTTTTGAGTTCGAACCCCACATCGAACTGTGACAGCTCTGAGCCTGGAGCCTGCTTCTGATTCTGTGTCTCCCTCTCTCTCTAACCCTCCCCTGCTTGCAGTGTCTGTCTGTCTGTCACTCTCTCTCTCTCAAAAATAAATATTTATTTCTGTTTCATGAAGCATTTTCTTCATTTAACATCCAGATCTTGTTTACTGAAAAATAAACTTTTCTTTTTCAAAATACGTGAAATTCTCCGAAGTCATGAAGCATTCTTGGTGTCAAGTTCACCTGGAGCACCCTCCCTGGGAAAGGCAAGCACATATTTGTTCTACAAACACTGCTTGGACTTCTCATGCTTAATATCCACATAAAAAATGAATTAACTCTTATTAACATATGTAATTGCTTTATTACCTTTTTACTCTGGATTCGAGAAGTTTGTTTTTCATACTGAAAGAGGAAAGAACGTGTAAGAACGTAGCCCCGTGAGTTTTCCTCCCCAGCATGGGACGATTCTGTCTGGATTCCTGATGAAGGTGAGGATGGCGGTACTAATCCCGGCTTGCTGTGTGCGGTCACGTGGTGTGTCCTCAGGGACCTGACCTCCGCAGCTACCTTCAAAGGTGGGCACCCACACCCAGTCCTAAAATCTAAGTCTGTGAGACTCCCAGACACTGTTTTCTATTCAGGAACCCCTGTGACGGCAGCCCCAGAGCCCTGACAGGCGGCCCGGCAGGGTCCCCACCATGGGAGGCACGTGTGAGCGGAGGCGGGAGCGGGCGGTGGGGGAGTCTGCTGTTAGATGTAGGCCAGGGGTCAGTGCGTCCAGACAGAGGGGCAGGGCGGAAGGACGTCCCTCCTCTCCACACAGGGACTCTGGAAAGACCGTTCTTCCTAAAGTTGGTCCAACCATCACGGCCTCTGTCCCTGTGCCTTTGTGCCTGTTGTCTATAAGACCCCAAGAAAGGGAGGAACGGGGATCCCATCTCTCTCCTGAATGAGAGCTAAGGTTACTGTTTTAGACGGGACGTCTATGCCCCAAATCTGCCTGCTGGACCCTAATTCCCAGTGGGATGGTGTCAGGAGGGGGCCCTAGGGAGATGAGGTCATGAGGGAGAACCCCCATGAATGGGGTCCGTGTCCTTGTACACGGGCCCCCCAGGAAGGTCTCACCAGACCCCACCTCCCCAGGTGCCTGATTTTCCATCTGCAGCCCCCCGAGCTGCGAGAAGAAACGCTCATGTGGATGAGCCCCGGGCCCCTGGGGTCCCGCCCTGGGCCCCTGGGGTCCCGCCGGTCTCAGGGACTGATGGGCCCCCAGAGTTCCTGCTCGGTCCCAGGGGAACAGAAACTCTTTCCTCCTGCCCCTGGGGGTCAGCTCCTCCCACGTAAGACAGAGCACTCACAGGAGCACCCGGAGCAGAGAGAAGCACTGGAGGGGCCAGGACACGTGGCGAGATGGTGCTGTGGGGGCTGGCTGTCACCTTCCCCATCCTAAGATGACCGTGGGGGGGGGGTGCGGCAGCCCCACTCAGGGAGTGTGTGTGCGGACGGGGCGCCCGCCACTGTGCGCTCACCCAGCACTCCAGAAACGCGCGCCGATGCGCTGGACAGAGCCCACAAGGAGCCTTGGCTGTCATGGGCCAGAGCGCCGGGCCGCAGCGCTCGGGCCATCGCCATGGAAACCAGCCTTGTCGGAGGAAAGGATGTCATCAAAGGACTAAAAAATTTAAACCTCAGCAGAAAACAGAGAAAAGCACTTGAGTTTTTTTGTTTTGTGGGTTTTTTCCCCCCAGAAAAACAAAATTATTCATTCTCTGTCCTGGAAGTGTCTGGTTCCACCATAACCAATTCATTGTGGCCCCGCCTTACAGCTTCCAGACACTGCTAGTGGAGAGCGCCACGTAACTCCAGCAAGGACGCCTGACGTGATTCAGCCTTCAGCTGCACACAGTCTCACCCTCCCTGCGGCCTGGGGTTTCTCTGGAGCAGAGACCTGCCCATCGGGACCATCTCCCCACACGGGGACTGTGTCGACAGGGCCTCAGGCACCACTCGGCCTCAAGCCTGGGTTCAGGCATGAATGCTCCAAACCCCAGAGCGAGCACTGCCTACGATGGTCACATCCACGTGTCTACGTGGCTGGGCCCCGGGACGAGATGCTCCCCGCTCTGGAGCAGGCGGGTGTGATGGTCACGTCCACGTGTCTACGTGGCTGGGCCCCGGGACGAGATGCTCCCTCAAGCACCTGTCTATGTGTCGCTGGGCAGGCACCGTTTAGAGGTGATTATCGTTTAAGCTGGTGGACGTGGCTCAGGCAGACCCCCTCCCTGACACAGGGGGGCTGCATCCAGTCAGTCGAAGGCTCGGGGGATGAAGTTCCCCCCAGACAAGGAATCCTGCCCCCAGATGGCCCTCGGGCTGCAGCGGCGGCTCCCGCTCTGCCCCGGCCCCTGCCCGGCAGCCCCGCGCTCGCCAGCCCCCTGTTCCTTAAAATAAGCCCCTCTCGCATCCACGCCCCCCGCTGCTCCTGTTCCATGCCCCAAGCTGCATGGTGAGGGGCCGAGCGGGGCTGAGGCCATGCTGAGACACCCAGGGCCAAGCTGCCTTTCTCTCCCCGGAGCCTGCCGCCAGGGAGCGGCCGGGGGCTCTCCCACTGCGGGGCTCAGACCCCTCTTCTCCAGCATGTGCCCTGCTTCTGCAGCTGAGGGACCTGGTCCCCAGCGTGAGCCGTGTGGCACCGGAGGGAAGACCCGAGCAGCGGCTCAGGCAGCCCCGGCCTCTGCAGTGGGGTCCCTGGCAGATCCTGACCTCTTCCTCCGAGGACGTGTCCACCTGTGTGTGGGGCAGAGCCGGCACAGGGGGGCCGCCCACAGAGCCCTCCTCCTACAGGGACCCCCTCACCAGAGCTGCAGCCCTCGGGCTCCCAGGACTTCTACGTCCCCCGCCTCAGCAAAACCTCACCTGAACAGAGTGGTGAAGCCCAGTCGTCGGCCAGGCAGGCTGACTGCAGTCACTGACAGGCCTCGGGGGCCACGCCAGCCCTCGGCCCATGCAGGGACCCCACAGAGCACATCCCAGACGGGTACAGGACGCGGGGCACCTGGGAGATAGGAACATGCAGGGGCTCCTCGTGGGGAAACTTCTGGGGCGTGTGATGGCAGAGCCCCACGCCCGACACAGGTGGTGAGCGAGGCAGAGTCGGCTCCAGGGGACAGGTGCCCATGGGCAGGCGGGGGCCCCTCCACGTGGCTCGTGTGAAGAGGCTGGCCGTGCATGTCTCCAAAGCAAGAGGGCACGCCGAGGCTGGGCCACCGGCACGGGACCCACACGCTCCTCTCTGAAGCCACGTGTTCTGCCATCACGGCTGAACAACCGGGAAACAGACCACAGCGGGGAAACCGCGGGAATGCTCCTACGCACGTGAAGACACCCCAGAGTTAGCAGTGTGGGCGGCACACACGGACGCCCTTTCCCGTTTAGTCCTCACCACTTCCTCCACTGGTTACAGTCTGTAACGGCTGGATGTTACTCCAACCAGTGACAGACACAAAGCCACGCCGCCGAGGCGCCCGTCCCCCACCCCAACACCGATCCCAAATTCAGCGCTACGTTTGAGAACCTCTGTGTGCTGACTACAGAGTGTGCCCACAGGCTGAACCCTTACAATTCCCCCTCCTGAGTCTTTTCTCCGGGGATCCGGTGGGCCCTGTGGGCCTGCTGTTCCCAGAGGTGACATTTATGACACAGCGAACAGACGCGCCTACAGCCGCAGCCCGCATGAGCTCCGGCCTCCCTGCTCACTGAGGCTGCGAGTCACAGGCCGACGGGAGACGCCGAGGGAAGCTGGGTGGACAGCCAATCCTTGAAGCTACGGTCAAGCTCCGTCTTGGCAGAGGGGCCTGGCCCCGCAGAGCAGGGAAACACCCTTCCGAGGCGGATGGTTGAGGTTAGTGCCCCGGTCACCAGGATGCCTGATTTTGAACCGACTTCAACAGGAGTATGAATGGACCTTCATACAAAATCTCCACTAACAAGAGCCCTCAATAAAGAGAGAATTATTTTCCCCACGTTCAGCTGTAGTACAAAACTAAAAACACAAATCAAGAAAACAAAACCAAAAAGCCAGCTTCCAGGCTGCCCTGGAGTCGGCACACATTTTGCTGAAGCGGCTCCCGCTTCTGCCTCCACAGCCCCCCCACCTGCAGGAGCTCCGGCAAAGGGCCCCCCAAGCCGACCTGCAGCCCCCACACCACCCCCCCATCTGCGGGAGCTCCAGCAAAGGGCCCGCATGCCGGCCTGCAGCCCCCACAGCAACCCCCAACTGCGGGAGCTCCAGCAAAGGGCCCCCACACCGACCTGCAGCCCCCACACCACCCCCCCATCTGCAGGAGCTCCAGCAAAGGGCCCCCCATGCCAGCCTGCAGCCCCCACATCCCCCACCTGCGTGAGCTCCAGCAAAGGGCCCCCCACGCCAGCCTGCAGGCCCCACACCCCCGTCTAGGCCTAAGCTCCCAATCTGCCCCTGGGCCTCTGCTTGGAGGCCACACCAGCAGGAGGTGCACAGCCGGGACAGGCCAGGGGCACACACCCGGGCAGGCGGCCGGCGTGAGGGTACAGAGTCCACCAGCGAGTGAGCACCCCAGGCCCACACCGACCCTCTCCCTTCTCCCTCCCTCCCTCCCTGTACCGCCCATGCCCATTGCCCATCGCCTCCAGGGCACGGGGTCAGAGGGGCTGCTGCTCCTGAAGGGAGAACCTTCCTCACGTTGTCTTGAGCCCCAGTGCCAGGCGGTGGTCAACCAGGGGACAGGGCTCCGAGAGCAGCCTGGCACGTGGGCACGTTCTCGGCCCTGCTCACACTGGACAGCACTACCCCGCCGTCACACACGCACACACCCTTCAGCTGGCTGCGCTACATGGCAGGTCCTAAGAACAGCACGCGCCCTCTCCACTTGCTCATTCCGCTAACTCAGTGTTACTAGGAGCGGCGTTTGGGGGCCTGGGATCCGCACAAACCCAGAACCTGGGTGAGCAGGGGGTGTCCGGGAAGGCCGGTGAGGCCGTGACGCCAGAGGAAGTGTGTCAAAGCTGCAGCCAGGCCACAGCTACCGCGAGTGGCAAATCCCGCCAGGCGCTGACACGCTCCGGGTGTCACAGGGGACAGTCACTTGTTTCAATAACCAGATGCTCCGCTGCCCGGCAAACGTCGCAGGCCCAGGCCCATGTCCAGAGGAGGCCGGTGACTGGTCTTAGGGACTTTGGGTTTTATTTTCTTACTGCTCACTGCATGGGAACATCCGAGGAACCAGGCTGGCGGACCAACCAGGTGACACGGCTTGTCAGCCCCAGACGAGGCTGCACTAAGTCCTCACAATCCACAAGGACGCACCCACACCCGGGACCTCACCACTCCATCCGTTTCTCGAGCATGGAAAACAGACTCAGCACCCAGCCACTGTCAGTGTCCAGCAGCCCTGCTGGTCAGCTGCTGTGGGGCTGGAAGTAAGGCAAGGTCGCGGAGGAGGAGGGGTGAGGTTTCACATCTGGGTTAGAAGCTTCTGCCTGCAGGGGCCCTGCTGGCCATGCGCCATCCCATCCCAAACTCCCCCCCCTACCCCGGCAGGCAGAGACGGGTGGACACAGGACACCTGGGCCATCTCCCGGTTGCCTCCATGCCTCCTGCTGGTGACACAGAAGCAGGGAAGCCTAGCGGCAGGTCCTGGGGGACAGCACCCTCAGTTCTAGAGCAGCACGGGAAGAACCAGGCTGGGGGGGGGGCGGTGCTGGGAGGCCGTCAGCGCACGAGTCGCTCTGTCCAGCCCAGGAGCCAAGGTCACAGGCAGCACAGACAAGAGGCCAAACACAGGCAGGACTGGGTTGAGGTCCCGGCCCTGGTGGGGCCTCAGAGAGAAGACAGGGGATTAGAAGCCGGGATGTGACAGATAGCGCTGCACTAACAGGTCATCAAAGTGACAATGTCCACATTCTGGAGCAAAGCTCTGCATCTGGGGACATGTCAAGGCTACCAGCGACCTCTGGGGTCCAGCTTGTGGAGGTGACGGCGGGAGGAATGAGATCAGACAGGAGAGCCAGAGCGGAGAAGGCAGAAGATGGAGAGGAGCAGAGGGGACGCAGAAAAGGGCCTACATGTTGAATGCAGACACAAGCGGGGCGCACGGCGCTGACAGCCACCGTCCATCCCGCGGCTGCAGCAGGAACCAGCGCGGGCGAGCTGTGTCCACCTCTGAACCGGTGACCGTAGTCCAAGAGCGCAGCTTGCCAAGGGGAACACGGGCGCGGAGTCCACCCCACGCAGTGGGGAGGAAAGGAGGTCAGCAGATCAGGGGAAAGAATCAGGTCTCGTGATGCGAGAGCCAGGGCGCCACTGCGGGGCAAGAGGGCTCTGTCGCGGGGCTCGGGGCAGAGAGTTAAGGCCTGAAAATGGCGTAATTTAAGGTCACAATCGCAGATGACACGGGAGAATGGCCATTCAGAAGAAAACTTGGCGCACTAGCTGGGAAGAACATGTCCATTGTCTCAATTACTTTTATGCTCATGACATGATCAGGAAGACCTGCATAGAAAATGCTGGCAACCACAGATGGGTAAATAGATATTTAAGTTCTTGCTGATGCCAGGAAGACTTCCATGAAGGAGAAATGCTGCTTTCATTTACAACTAAATACGATGATTTCACCATATACTAAAATCAGACCTCGTAAGACTGAGAAGAGAGACCTCAGAGTGTTAGGATTTTGCATTTTGCCAGAAGCACACTCCTTTATTAGCCACCAAGATACATGAGTCACTTTCCATATTAGGAAAAAACTCATTGTGGTACAAAATAAGACCTTCCTTTTCTCTTGAAGGTACATTCATAGTTCTGATTTCTAACTTTCAGAACTCGGTGTAATTGCTGAGTTGTGTGCTGATGCTTGCACATGAAATTAATGCTTTTAAATTCTCTTTTTAATGATCTACTTTAGAAATGTGCACCCTAACAAAAGACTAACAAATATCACACAAATGGTCCCAACTCAGTCAACCAATGAAATCTGATTCTCAGTGATTCATGATGTCAGTTAGCCTAATTATGAGGGAAATGGCCATTTCCAGATCCATGCATAAGATATTCATAAGACATTAATAGATGTATACTTGTCAGAGCAAATGAGATCAATGCAAAATATTCAGAGTATGAATTTGGGTAATGAAGTCAACACAAACTGAAACTTCAGACAAGAGCTAAAATGACTTCAAAACCCCCTATAATATCTGGTAGTTCCTGAAATGGAACAAAGGATCAGAAATAAAGAAGACGGCTCCTCTCCCCACCAACGGCCCTCCAAAGGGGCTGGGCTTCTGTGGGCCTGGAGAATCCTCACTGACAGAGGAGCCACGTGTCCGGTCAGCCATCACTGAGGGTCTAGAAGGCACAAGAGTACGAACATGGCCTCTGCCCTCAGAGACAACTGAAGTCCGTGTCCCCAAAGTCCTCCATGTAACACCGTATGTGGAACAGTAACATTTACAATTTAGCCTACTCCCCTCCAAGTGACTTATTCTGAGGAAGAGAGAATTATAAAATTGACTGCATTTCTACTAGTAAACCTGCAGTCAAATCTCCTAAGTAATTAGTTGTGCTTTGAGACAGATCTTTTTTAATGAATGTTGATGTATATCTTAACATTTCAATATGATTTATCATAGGCGCATAACAGATCCTTTTAAAAATAACTTCTATTAAAAAAGGGTTTAAACGAATCAGACTAGGAAATAACACCAGAATTCTACCCTATCCTCATTTTAAATGGTTTCAGGAACAGCCTAGTTTGAATTCTGCTTTGCCCGAATCAAATTCATCACCATTGATTATCTCCCCAATGTGGCATTTTGTTCCTACCGGGGTTTTTAGTCGAAGTAAAATCCTACAAGAAGGAAGGCGAGTATGTACATTCCTCTTGCATGATGAATGCCTCTGGTTACCCAGCCGTCCTTAAATAAGCCATTTTAATCTTTTCTAGGAGACAACCCACGGGTGGAGACAGATTGACACAGCGTGGAGCCACCGTGTGCCGAGCCTCACGTGTGCCAAGTGCTGATTCTTTGGCAAGTGTGTTCCGGAGGCCTGGGCCTCTCCTTTAGAGTGTAATTGGCCATGAGCGTGCGATTAGCCTGCCCCTGAGAGCCACAGCATCCCTCGGTGTAGACACACTATCCCAGACTGCTGCTCCCACCCTAGCCTGATCCACAGAAATGATTACCCTCCCCTCCCCTGTAAAGGACACTTTTCTTTTTTTAAATAAAGAGAATGTAGAAGTGTGAAGACCAATGTCAAAGAAGAGAAAGGAAAAAAAAATAAGCCTAAAAATATTTTTCTTATTTTTGCAAAATGTCCACGAAATTGTTTTTGAGTTATGAACATGACGCACGTAAGTATAGTTTTGAACCTACTACTTACTTGTGTTCTATCTCCAAAAGATGAAAATAAAAAGCAATAGGACGTTTATGCAAACTGTGCACAGCATCGAGTGTAGACTGTTCTCAGGGCAGACATGTATCGCACATGCTGTCCCTTTCACAAGAGGGGAAGAAGGCCCCGTTGTCTTACTCTGTTGGAATTCGTCTTCTGACCCAGCGTGGAGGTGGTGGGCGTTCACCTGCATCCTGACTGCGGCTGGGAAGCCCAGCAGTGGATCTGGAATCCATTCACTGCTGTGAAGGCCAGGACATCTTTGCTCACAGTTCTTTTTCTCTCTGATACCATGGATGATACTAACTCCAGATGTGGCAGTATTTTCAGTTTTAGAAATTCCTAGTGCAGTGGGCAACCTGCACATAGCACACACTCAACTAACCATGAATCAATAAAATGGAACCAGTAAAGAAAGAAACACACTAGTAGTGATTTTCTCTTAAAATATTTATCCTATCATGAATCAGAAATTTCATGACAAATAACAACGGCTAACAATGATCACTGAGCTTTTAGTATGTGAGGGAACCTAGAAGGGGTATCCACAGATTAACATTAATATTAGCTGTATCCCTACGAGGCATATGCTGTTATTATTTTTAATATGATTATTATAATTATTTCAAGAACTAGAAAACATTAAAAAATACATCAGGTTCAAACCTTATTCTAATTTTGAAAAAAGCTGAACAATTAATTAATGCAAATTTAATTAGATTTTGTAATTATCTCCTGAATAATGTTTTAAATTTTAATATACCAAACATACCACCTATGTACACAAATGGAAGTAATAGCCAAATAACTTTATATTGTTAAATCATCAAGATATCCATGGATTTTCCATTTTCAAAACCATTCTGGACTTAAGTATTCAGAATTCCAGTCGATATATTACTCCCTTAAAGCAATGCTTAAAACAATATGTTTCCACTACAATAAAATAAACTGGACAATTCCTCAGAGTGCTGTATAAACGGATGTGACCTAATATAAATTCACCACTTAGGAGTTACGTTGTTTAACCTTGATGATATTAGCACCGGTGATTCATAACTGAAACTGAGGAAAGTGGACCCCAGATGCAGCGAGAGCTGAACAAGCACCCACCTCCGGGAGCCTTTATCAGGCACTGAGTGTGCGTTCGGCAGCACGGACAGACCTCCGCGGGCGTGACCTTTCTCTTGAGACTCCATGTTTCAAAGGAAAACCAGTTGTTCCCTCCTCAGTATTTATCTCACTGTGGGGATGCTGCTCCACGGCTGGTGGCGGTTTTCCAGGCATGACTAGTCCACCTTCCTAAACACATCCTTCAGGAGAGCCCACGTGGAAAATGGCCCTATGAGCTTTACAGGGCACTTGAGGAAGGAGATCGGCCCCAGGGAAAGGGCAGCTCTGCCTCCCTCAGATCAAGCATTTGCCTCACTTCGTTGAGACTTTATGAGGTGTCCACGCCTGCCTCGTGGCAAGCTGAGCATTCTGTGGAGAGCAAAGCTTTAAAAAGCTCTACTGTGGATGGCCACACTTACGTCACGGAAGTGCCAGCCTGCCACAGGAAGTGCTTAAGGCCACAGGGTAATAAGGGGCCGAAGCTGGCTCATGCACTCAGGTCCAAAACCCCATGCTCTTAAGCAGTCTCTCTCTCTCTCTCTCTCTCTCCTTTAGGCCCCCATCTATCCATCTGTAAAATCATAATAATAACAATATTACAGTATTGACAACAATAACAATAATGTCAGCCCACACTTACACGAGGGGAGAGATGATGCATATCCAAGCACTTATTAAACTGTCACTTAACCACCTCCTGGCCCTTCACAACCCCAAGCAGTAGTGAACGCCTTCCCCAGTGTCTTTCACTTCTTTCAATTCTGGTATAAAAATGCCAGCCATGCTTCCAAGTCCAATCGAAAGCTACTCCCTGTGTGAAACTGTCACTGATCCTTCAGACCTAAATTAAAGTGACTAAAGAGTCCATGCTCCTGTTGCGTTTATACCTTTGTTTTGAACACTTTCTTGCTTGCTGTGTTTTGCTATTTATGTCCATGACTATCTTCCCAACTGGATTACAACCTTGTTCAACATATGAATCATATTTTAATTGTCTCTGTATATCCATCACCTAGGAGAATTCCAATTCATGGCTCATAGTCAGTGAATGGTCAAGAAATAAATGCATGACTATTACAACTTATACCCTTGTTGGAGGTCCTAGCTATACGAATAAAATTACAAATAACAGAAGACAGTAGCTTATAAAGGCTAAATGAGTGCTTAACACACCATCTGTTACTCAGTAGGTGACTGATAATTTCTGCTAAACTGATTTTAGATCTTTTGAAAGAGTTTCAATAATCTAGAAGAAATTAAGGCGTTATTACTTCTTATACACATACATGCACACATACACACGCACACTAAGATAGTACTTAAGATGATAAAAAAAGTCACAAAATTAGAAAAAAAATATTTGTAAAACATGTTAAAGGACCAATATCCAAAGAATTCTTAAAACTCAACAAGAAAACAAAAACCCAATTCAGAAATGTGCAAAAGACCTGAACAAACACCTCACCAAAGAATGCACACAGATGGCAAATACACATTATGAAAAGATGCCAACATCATATATACAGCTACTTTGGAAGACAGCCTGGTAGTTTCTTGCAAAGCTAAGCATACTCTTATTATAGGATCCAGCAATTACACTCCTTGGTATTTGCCCAAATGAGCTAAAAACTTATGTCCACACAAAAACCTGCACACAAATGTTTATAGCAGCTTTATTTACAATTGCCAAACCCTGGAAACAACTAAATGTCCTTCAATAGGTGATGGATAAATAAACTGTGGTCCATCCAGACAATGGCTATTACTCAACACTAAAGAGAAAGGAGTTACCAAGCCTTAAAAAGACATGGAGGAAATGTAAATGCATCTCACTAAGTGAAAGAAGCCAGTCTGAAAAGGCTACACACTGTATGATTCCAACTCTATGATATTCTGGAAAAGGCAAACTATGGAAAAGGATAAAGGATCGATGAGTGGTTGTCAGGGTGGGGGAAGGGAGGATGAACAGGTGGAGCAGACAGCGTCTTAGGGCAGTGACACTACTCTGCTGGATACGTGTCTTCATACATTTGTCCAAACCCATGGAATGAACACCAGGAGTGACCCTAATGTAAACTATGGACTTTAGTCAATAATGATGTATCAGTGTGGTTCATCACTTATGACAGATGTACAACACACCAATGCAGGATGTTCAAATAGGGAAAACCTGGGGCACCTGGGTGGCACAGTTGGTTAAGCATCTGACTACTGATTTCAGCTCAGGTCATGATCTCACAGTTTGTGGGATTGAGCCCTGAGTTGGGCTCTGTGCTGCCAGGAGCCTGGTTAGGATTCTCTCTCCCTCTCTCTCTGCCCCTCCTCAGCTTATGCTGTCTCTCTCTCTCTCTCTCTCTCTGTGTCCCTCTCAAAATAAATAAATAAACATCAAAAAAAAAATAAGGAGAACTAGATGTTGGGGGGCAGGTAGAAACTGCACTTTCTTTCTCCTCGATCTTTCTATAAATCTAAAACTGCTCTTGAAAATAGTCTATTAATTTAAAAAACCAGCGCTAGCTACTGTTCTTACTATCATTATTAATATTATTCAGGATGAACAGATGTTCTGAAGTAGGAGAAAATCCCTGGTGAGCCAGCGTGTGGAGGGGCTGGCAAGGTGAGAAGACAGAACCATCCCCGTTTCAAAGTTCAGGGAAAGGTGGACAGAGGGCCACCTGCCCAAGGACCCAGTGGGATTCAAATTCATCTTGGCTTGACCTTCAAGTGCAAATCCATCCCCTGAGTGGGCAGCAGGCAAGAAGAGTGCTGTGTGGCAACAGCCTCTGCTTGTGAATGAGTCTGTTGCATGGAGGAGACGGGGAAACGGTGGTGAGGCCACGTTTACTACGTGGGAAGAACAGCCCACGAGGATGTGCGTGGCACTGGCCTTTTGTGGAAGAGGCAGTCTGCTACATCAGATCATACCAGACTGCAAAGCAGCCACTACGTGAAGCCAACCTCTTCACAGGAGCTGCGGAGCAGACATCTGAAAGGTTTCCTGAGACCATTTTTAGGACAAAGCTTAGATGTGGAGCTCCAGCAGATTCCCCAATAAAGGCTGCACAGCAACTGTCAGCTCTCACACGAGTGCGTGAGTCAACGCCCCCACCACAATTACGCGCTGGATGAGTGGAAGGGGCCCAAGGGGGACGTGGTGTTTCTCCAGAGCCATGAGCCTGGGAAGCAGAGTTGCCAAGGGCTGAACTTGGACCCAATGACCTTCTGCTAAAAGTGTAATATCCCAGTGACACTCAGAGCCCAGAAGGTGAGTGGCCATCACAGCAGACTCTACCGCCACCACTGTCACCTGGCTCCTAACTGCCATGGCTGCAACAGCACGGCCGTGCCCTAAGCCCAGTTCTCACGGAGCAGGATGGCGGAGCCGCGCCCCAGCCACGTGCCGAAGCCCTAACTCCGGCACGCCAGAGTGGGACCTGCCATGGGGACAGGCCCTTGCAGATGCAAGACTGCCCACCCACTGCCCTGTGTCCTTACAAAGGGGGGAGTGTGGACACAGACACACTGGGAGAGCGCCGGGTAAAGATGCGGGGGTGAAGCCCCTGCACGTCAAGGACGCCAGCGAGCCCTGGAAGCTGGGGGAGAGCCTTCCGAGGGAGTCCACCCGCCGACACCGGGACGGTGGCCTTCAAGCCCCCAGGATGTGGCGTGATAGACCCCTGTCATTCTAGGCCCCTGTCTGTGGTGCTTTGTCAGGGCCACCCAGGAGGTCAGCACACCAGGGGTGAATGGCCTCCCATGGTGAGGAGGGGTTATCTACCAACTGCTCAGAAGGAGAAGGAGACGACAAAGCTTCCGACATGCGTCGCGAGCGAAAGCTGGAGGCTGGTGGGGACGGGCGCACCCGCGGCTCCGCACCCCTTGCCGCCGCACAGGGCCGCCCGGACCCGGCCTCCCCCCGGTGGCCAGTGGGCCCGGGAGGTTCAGCCCACCTGCGGGTCTTCAAGAGAACACTTTCGTTAAACCCTCCTCCAACCGTTTGCTCTTTGTAGGAAACACTTCCTCTTCAAGAGACGCACTCCAGCTCGGGGCCCAGACCAGTCTCTCTGGAGGAGCCCCACACAACCGCAGTGACGACTCGGCCCCAGACCCTCCTCTCAGGTACGTAACAAAGGCGTGAGCACCCGACGCGGAGTGCAGGGCTCAGCGACAAGCGTCTGCCTCCAAAAAGCACTCGCAAAATAAGACTGAAGGTCCCCAGAGCACATTTACCTCTAACGCTCCCCTCTGACTCCACCGGTGTGCAGGGCTCCTGCTGTTTACACAAAGCTCTGTCACCTCCCCCACAAGGGACGAGATGGGCACAGGAGGGGATGGGCAGAGGACAACGCGTGGCTGTGTCACAGGCGCCACAAATCCCACAGGAACACGCGCTCCTCCAGGCAGGAGGAGACCGCCGGGACACGGCTCCCACAGCCCCGGAAAGTCAGCGCCCCCCCCCTCCCCCGCCCCAGGCCAGCTGCGGCACCACACGCAGGCTCCAACATCGTCACTCTCCCGCGGAACATTCCGCTTCAGTCCCTCCCCCCACGAACACCTAAGCAAGGTAACCCGACTGATGAACTAGGCCGGAAACGCCCCGGGAGTCCGCGTCTCCTGCTCACCCGGAGAAGGCTCTTCTCTCTCGTCGCGCCCCCAGGACGCGCGGCCTTCGCAGAAACCAGCCCTTGCTACACCCCGGGTCTTGTCCTACAGGGAGGGTCGCTTTCGGGCCTGAGGGCATCGGTGGAGACAGGCAGGGGAGTGACAGCTGTCCGCTGACGCCCACAAGGATATCCTTGGCCTCTGAGGTCCCCTACCACCCGGCCGCAGGGCACGGGCCGCGGGGGACTCCATGCGCTTCTCACGTGCAGCGGAAGAGAGCACAGGTTGGCCGTTCAGAGTCTGCGCGGGGTCCCAGTGAAACCCACTGGTCACTGAGGCCTGTGGTCCCTTCACTAAAGAGAGTTCACTTTTCTCAGCTGGAAATGGACCAAGTCAATATAATCCCCAAGAATAAACCAGGTGACATCTCAAAACTCATCCCCACCCTACGCATCTGGTTACCACAGAGACGAGTGCCGGGAACCTCTCCTTCCTTTCCCCAAACCCGAAGGCGCCATTCCCCGTGGAGTCGGCAGCAGATCCAACACGGCAGCCCCCCCAGCACAGGGGGTCCTGGTAGCTGACACCTGGCCAGGCCCCCGGGCGCTGAGAGCGTAGGGCACACGGACACGGGGCCGGGAACCGCGGGCTGGCCCTGACGCGGGGCTGGGGGGCTCTCACCCACCACTACCGCCCCACATTGCTGATGTTCAACAGGCAAACTGCGGGCAAACGCTGAACAACACAGGTCAGAAAAATGCCCCGTTGCCTGCCTCTTCTGACAACAATTCCTAACTACGGATCTGGGGGCATCTGCGTTCACCCTGAGGGGTAAAGAGCTCCATGAAACCTTTCCACGTGCACCAAGGTGAAGGGTCCAGGTAACAGTGGTGCTCTTAGGCTTGCTCGCTCAGTGTGCGGAGCCCACGCACACAAAAGGTTTGTGGGAGCCATCCATCCGCAACAGATCGGCTGCTCCACACACTGGCCTGCGGGCACCACACACATGCCCATGTCCCACCGCTTCCTTCGAGGGAAGAAGACACTAAAGCTCCTGCGGAGAGAGGACAACAAACAAAAGTCTTCTGAAAAGTGAGAGAGAACCGACGTATGGTCTTCAGTTCTGAGCCCAGGGGCTAGAGGTCACCTGCTTCTAGTTACGTGTCCCCACCTACAGATTTGTATTTGAACACTGGCATCGCCATGTTTTCATTATGGAAATTTCTATAAACAAAGCTCTCATAATCTCTGAGATCATTATAGGGAAACACACTTTATTTTTTATTTTATTTATTTTTTAAAGATTTTTATTTATATCTAGGGGAGAGAGAGAGAGAGAGAGAGAGAGAGAGAGAGACAGCGTGAGCAGGGGAGGGTTAGAGAGAGAGGGAGTCACAGGCTGAAACAGGCTCCAGGCTCCGAGCTGGCAGTCAGCACAGAGCCCGACGCGGGGCTGGAACCCACGAACTGCGAGATCATGACCCAAGCGAAAGTCGGACGCTTAACCGACTAAGCCACCCAGGCGCCCCGGGAAACACACTTTAAAGTGATGATTTCTTGACCGCACTAGCTACAAAAGTGTACAGCTCCACACAATTCAATACAGCAAATGATGTGGCTATTTTTTTTAATATCCATTCTGTCTTTTAGAATTCTTGATATCACATTTTAAAAGGGAATGTGAACGGACACAGCTCAAAGGTAGGAGAGAAAAACGATCTCAGATATTTTTGTAGGGTTTCTACTCAAGACTCACTGTGGAAGGCTGACACCCACCTTGAAAGTGGGTTTTGCCTTCACTCAAAATAACGGCCTCATTGTTGGCTTCACCTGCGGACTCTCCTCCTCTCAGGTGCAGTTCATGTCTTTCCATGATGATGACCCAGCTGACATGAGCTCAGAGGTACAAGTGGAAAGTGATAATTAATGGAACAGGATTAAAAGTCATAATGTGTCACAGAGAAACTCCCTAATTAAATTAACACTGCGACAGCACATTCCCCTAGAAATCACACCACTTAGCCAGCAGGGAACGCCTTCCAGACGGTATAGCGCGTGCGGGCGGGCGTGCACACAGCCTGCCTGGGCTTCCGGGCCGCATTCCTCCATTTCCAGCACCTGCCTCACTCACGTCAGTCACCTTGCACGTGTGACATCAGAGGCCAAGATGCCCGGTGCTGGCTGGTGCGGCCGTTGTGTGGGCTCTGACGCACTGTTAGTGAGGGTCCCCCGCTCCAAGGGGGCACCAGGGCTGGCATGCCTGCTGGATCCGAACTGTTACCCGAAGGAAGGCAAGGAGGAGTCTCATCAGCACAACTGCTCAGCGCATCCCGGGTGCCCAGCTCGTGGAGGTTGGCCCTGTCCGGGGGCAGTGCTTGGGGAAGCCCGAAAATTAATGAGGACTCTGGTGTCTGGCTTTGGAGAACATTCCTACATTTGAGGACACAAACGTTGATTTCAGTACGTCAGGTGGGCACTGGGCGAACTCGTGTGGGATACTCACAGCAGCAAAGACTTCATAGTGACACGGAGGGAGACTTTCAGCAAGCTGTTTCCTCTCAAAAGTGACACGCACCTGCGCAGGTCAGACAGGAAACAGAGAGGAGGGGGCGCCAGGCGCAGGCATGCACCTGGGACTGTCCCCCCGGACATCGCTGTTCTCCAGCCCGAGCACCTGCGCCACCATCCCGGGCCGCGGCTCGGCGCGGGGCCTGAACGGTGGCCGATCCCACCCCTGGCCCAAGTGGCTCCCGGCAGCCACCCCCGCCCCCAGCACCCATGCAAGGGTGGACGGACGGGCGTCCCTCACACCAGCAGGAACCCAGAGCACCCGGCCCACGCGGAGCGCCCTGGGCCCACACGCCTGCCGCCTCCTTTGGCTTCTGGAACCACGTCAGAAGAGCACCCTGCTTTCTTCTGAAGAATCCCTTCCTTGGTAAGTAAGTGGGGGGTTCACTGAAATCTCACGCACGTGGAAGATGAATAAGGAAAGTGTATGTAAAGCATACGCACGCACGCGCACCTGGCGCCTGCATGCCACACACTGTCCTAGGAGGCTGGACAATGTTCAGAGTTCTTTAAAGACGATGAATTTCAAAACTGGAATAGGTGGAAAAGGAGGTGGAATGAGGGAAACGGGAAAACAAGATGCAGCGAGGAGGGAACAGCAGGGAGCATGTGGCTCTATTTCCGGAAAGCACTGAACAGGGAAGAGAACCTGGACAGTTCCAGGAGCAGATGTTCTGCTGAATCGGACCCTGGGCCATCCGTGCTCAGCCCAAGCGATGCCCTGTGGCCTCCAGGAGCAGCCGCACGCGGTCAGGGCGGGCAGGATGGCACCCCCACCCCCGCCCCCAGAGGAAGGGGCGGCGCCCGGAGAGTCAGGGCGGCGAACTTGAGCAGAGCGCTGATTTGTGTTGGATTTCCTCAGGCTTCAAGCAAAGTGGTGGTTACTTCCCTCACCCGCCGGGAGAAGGGGCGGGCAGGTTCGGTTAACGCCGGGTTGCTCCAGAAGGCGAGAGCTGCACCATCACACAACAGCTAAACCGGAGAGCCCTGCTCACCAGCTCTGCCCACCTCTGCCCTGCAGCTGGGCCACGGCCCGTGGGAAACGGAGGCCACACACAGCCCGCCCACCGTGCCCACGAGAAGGTGCCGTGCCTCACGCCCAGACCCGCCGGGATGCTAATTACGTGAGCGATGTTCTGACCTTGACTTCCCCTGCCACACGCTGTCTGCTAGAGTGTCTGTTACGATTTTGGAGGAATCCGTCTGAATATGAGCTGAATCGCAAAGGGGCGCCCATGGTTCTCGGTGCCAGGACAGCACAGGTCAGCACGGAGCGGCGGGTCCAGGCTCCTGGCAGTGACAGCACACGGTTCTACCGGGGCTGGCCGGCGGGGGCTGGGGAAGCGCCCCCCTTGCAGGAAAGGATCAAATTCATTCGTTTACTCCGACTTCAGCAGGGGGAAGGCAAGAGGGAGACAGTTACAGGCTAACCCTCCATTTCCTTTCTGTGAACGAAAGGAAATTAAAATAATGGAAAGAAACTTGTGCCTTTTCCGCCAGCTCTCTGACCAGAGTGTGAGGAGCCAGAGCCAGCGACGGACCACGGACTCGGCCTGCCCTCCGGCCTCTCCATGGCTCACCAGGGACATGGGCCTGGAGGCCACGACTTCACTGCAGATTTCCAGGGTCTCCCCAGCGGTGGGTGGCAGGTGAGGGATTGCCCCCGACATGCGGGGGGGCCACAGGCCTCTGTCCACCGCAGAGCTCACCGTGCCCCAGGGCCGGGCCCATTCCCCCCTCGCTGGGACTTCTCAGCCCACTTTTGCCACATTGTGTCTCCTCCTCTGAATCTACCGTCAGTTAAGGAGGAGGGGGAGGCTCTCCCCAGGAGCCCTAAATCCACCTCCATTAAGTAACCTCCTCCCCAAAGCAAGGACCCACCCCAACCCAGCAGGAAGGCCAAGGGGAGCACCGTGTGGTTCACCGGTCTGTCCGGATGCAAACAGTAAGTCTGAGATGTGAACCAGCTCAAGCCCCAGAACCAGCTCAGATCTTCCTGAAGTGATTTCAGGAAGAAGCTTCCAGATTTGTGAAGAATACTGGAAGTGCACAGGGTCAGAAAGACACATTCTCAAGCACAAGAAGAAAACATTTGCAAAGGTAAATATACTCTGACTATTGTACTCTGACTGGAAAACTTTTGCTTCCTTCCCACACTGTGTGTGTGCACACGTGAACATGTGTGTGCATGTGCGTGAGGTGTGCATGTGAAATGTGTATACATGTACACGTGTTTGCACATGAAGTATGTGTGTGAACGTGTAAATGTGAGGTGTGTGTGCACGTGAGATGTCTGTGTGTGAGGTGTGTGTGTGCGTGAGGTTGGGCGGGTCAATCTGGCAAAGAGCCCGCCCAAGGCTGCATTTCCCTGATGCCTGTCCAGCTCCCACTCAGTTGTACTAACAACCAGCAACAAAGCGGCACCCCACGCCTTCGGGCAGCACTTGGCCCTAGTCCAGCACCAAGGACTGGAGAGCTGGTCATCCGTATTTGTCATATTTACAGTACACAGTCGCCTACGGAACGTAAGGCTGAAGACATGACACAGTGAGACGCACGGACAGCAGACAGGGCCACGGCGGGGAGACAGCGAATCGTGGGGGAGGGGGAGAAAGCGCGGCGTCCCTCCAACGCTCCGACCCGTCATTCTCTCCAGAACAGGGAGTCAAAATAAGGGGACTCCAAGTTCACAGTCACTTTGCCGGACCGTGTTCTTCTCTGTCCTTCGTGGACCATCATCGTGACAGACAAGCCCAGGGGGGTGGGCAGGGCGGTGGACAGCATCTGGGAGGCCGGCGCATGCTGGGGGGGGGGACTTCCCGCCACCCTGGCCTGGGCCCTCACCTGTCTGCCCACGCTGGCCTCCCTCCCTCCCCACGTCACCATCTCTGCCTTGATCAGCAGGGATACACCAGCACAGGGTCCAGAGACGGAGCTTCTACTGCCCAGTGAAAAAACATTAGGTCACCTGAAGGAGTCTCAGTTTTCTCGTCTGCAAAATGGGCACAGGCCCAGGTGTGGGCAGGGCTCACAGGTGAGTGGCTGGGTGACAGCGCAGCACGACTCTGCCGTCTTGGGATGGCCCTCCCAGAGCCACGCAAGGCCCACTTCCCTGTCCACGGGACGCGGCGCCCCCAAGGATGGGCCCCAGCAGCCAGCAGCCCCCCCGGCGAAGGCGCCGGCTAGCCCGCGACAGCTGAGGAAGCCCGTTCCCCGGGAGTCCCACACTGAGGGGACTGAGCCGGCCCCTGTGACCTGACTCAGCTGGCGTCCCGTCCTGGGCCCTCACTGCTGCATCGAGGGAATACTGAGGGGAGCGCCCCGGCTGCTGCATCGGCAGCTGCAGGCAGGGCACGAAGACGGCGCCCAGAAGCTCACAGAGAGGGCCCGTCAGAGCCATCCACCTGCTGCGGACGGGACAGGAGGGTAAGGGGCGGGACGGGACGAGCCACCGCAGCCGCCACACAAGGGCTGGCGTGGGGCGTGATGCGGAAGGGACAGAGCCACGGAGCTCACTGCCGAGACAGAGGCTGGTGCAGTCGAGGCAAAGGGAGTTTGCAGGTTTCACGGGTTACAAAGCAGATGTCACGTGTGGGGGCAGCGCTGAGCACAGCCCGGTCGGGCGCTGCCCGCACAGTCCCCTCCCTCCCGCTGCTGCTGCTGCAGGGGGCAGCTGCCCCAAACCGGCGGAGCCTCAGCCTCGCGGGACCCAGCACGCCGCACGGCGGCCCGAAGACGAGGAGGCGCGGTGGGCAGCACGTCCTGACGTGGAGCCAGCGCACAGATCCAGGCCCCCGAGCAGCCCGGGCATCGCCAACACCTGCACACAGCACCCACGGGGGCCTCCAGGCGGGTACGAGGCCCCCGCCCGCCCGCCCCTCCAGGGTTCTCGGCAGGGACCCCACAGGTCCTTCACTCGGACCAGGGGGGCGGCTGACGGTTTGCGAAAGCACAGAGCTGTGGGCTCCCTGGGGAGCCCTGTAACAGCACTCGGGGACAGGGAGACCCGGGCTCTCGGCCGGGAGCAGCCACGCCCTCAGGAGGAGAGCCAGAATGGGGGCCGAGCGGGGCAAGGGGTCGGAAAGTGTCTGTGAGGCGACCGGGTGACAGCAGGGCCGACTGGAGATCCTTCCCATGATCCCCTGCGCACGTCCTAATTACCGAGGGGGGCCTCAAGGCCCGGGACTGAGACCCCCAGAAGCCTTCCTCCCCCGCCACCAGATTCAGAAGCAAAACGCTCCTTGGAGCTCGATACATGAGAGAAACAGAAGATTCCGGCTGAAATCCATCGCTCCGGCTGAACACGGCGCATGTCCAACAAACAGATCCATGTGGACAAGAAGGCCATTTCCCCGTAAGCTTTCTCTAAATAGAAACGTTGACTTTTTTCTTTCTTCCTGACGCGAGTCAGATGAAGACTGCTAATTTTACTACCAGTTATTATCCTGAAATAATCATGAATAAGATAATGACCCCATGATCAAATTTCTGGCAACTGCTGTATCTTTGAAAATAACTTCCTGAGTCAGAGTTTCAGAGACAAGCCTTGCTGAGTGCTGGGTTTGTGCACAGATGCGGGGAATGAGTAACTCTGTATTCTAAATGCAGAGGGTGAACAAAGGAAGCCCCGTTAGCGTGTGGAGGTGTGTTTATTCAGAAATACCATGTACTTGTTGTGCGCGCTGTGTGGAGGTGTCTGGTTTTATCTCAGGGCCCACACACCCCCGAAGAAAACAGTGAATTCACGGCACGCTTTAGAACTTCCTTTCCGCACCTCTGGGGTACGTGCTGTGCCGTTCGGGCGTTCACCCCTACTGCCCCGTAGGTGGGGCTCCCTCGACGAGGTGTGTGTCGTGTGTGCACGTGCGTGCGTGGTCATTTTATTCCTCCTAATACGCGTTTGCACCACCGCAGCATATCGAGGCTGGAAGGGGAGAGACGCCCTGGCAGAGCCGTCTATGCTGTTGGTGTGGACAAGCACATGCCGGCTGCACAGACACTGCGTTTTCTGGAGAATCTCGGTCTAATCCACTAGTGCATAGACTCATGCACTTAAGAAAGCTACCAGATTAAACAGTATTGAAATACAAGTGCTACTGCTGTGGAAAACAAGAAGCGCTCTGAGGTTATTAATGCTGGTTGAATAAAATCAGAGCGGAGAAGCAAGGCTTCCACAAAGCACACCGCCGTCAACGGCACTGAAGCGGGACTGGGAGAGATCTGACGCGGTCACCTTTAGGGAACTGTGTGTTCATCTTGCAGAGACATGTTTCCAATTTGAACACCGCTACACCACTGAGTTTCAGGTTATTCACTTTTGCTTCAGCCGTAAATAAACTGAAGCAAGTTGTTTAAAAATGCAGCATCGATGCTTGCAAACAGTTCCTGGATTAGTGCTGCGGATGGAAGAGTCAGGCTGAGGCTGGACAATCGCCTGCCCTCCCCGCTGTGGAGTGCGGCGTCCGCCCTGCCCTGACCGAGACCTTCCTCCGGTGCAGCCACTGCCAGTGAGACCCTGCGGTGCGCCCTGCTTCCCGGCTGTGTCGGGGGGGGGGGAGGGTGCACCCTGGAGCTGGGCCCCTGTGTAGGGGACGTCCTGGGAGAGCACCTGTTGCTAAGTACAGTGTGAGTCACAAAGCCAGGGAAGTCCCACTGCCTGGTTCTATTTTCTGAACAAATTAAAGGGCACGGAATCTTCCATGTAACACAAAGGCTGTCTGTGGAGACACACCTGAGCTTTGGGGACAGAATTATGAATGAAGGAGTCAATTTCACCGACATGTGGGCAAACCAACAACATCTGAGTCCTGTAGGGAGTATAACACCCACAGACAAGGCGTCGTGGTCATTTATAGGAGGAACTTTCAAAGCCAGCTACTACCTAACACTGGAGTTAATAACATGTCCCTCTACTGACGCTCTTTCACCAGGAGGGAGCTGGCCCCCACTATTTAGAGGTGTGCGGATTTTGCACAAGGTAAAGCACATTAAAAAAAATGCCAGCAAAGCAGGACAGGAAGCAGCGGCAGCGGCGGCCCCTCCGGGGACAGCTCGGGCCGCCCGCTCAGCGCTCTCAGGCACACAGTCCCCTGGCCGCAAAGTTCCCTCTGACGAAGGCTCCGCGGGGGCCCGCAGGGACCCCCATCAGAGCGCGTGCTCAGGGGCTTCATGGAAAACCTCCGCAATTCCCATCACGGTCCAACGCCGTCATCTCTGAGGGGACACAGGATGGCTACCTGGCCGGCACCGAGCGCCGGAGTCTCCTGCCTTTGAAGAGGTTTCGGTTTTCATGGCACACAGGGCGGCTGCCCGGCGCCTCCTGAAAGCTCTGCTTCCCTTCCAGCCCATTTAACGCAGCCAGTGAGCGGCATAGGCTCTTGCTGCACGAGGCGTTACAAAGGCAGCTGCCTTCCCAGGCTTTCTTCTCCCTCGCTTGCATCTGAACACACGGTGCTAACAACCCCAGGTCCCTGGATTCGCTCGCTCCCTAAGGGGCGCGAGCCCAGCAGCGAGGCTGCTGCATCCTTGCTGTCATAAATGGGGGCGACCAGGATAGTCCCTGCATTACAAAGTGCTCTGGGGCTCAGTCATGACGGGGACAATGGTTAGCTGGAGACGGAACTCGCGCTCTAGGATTACAGCAGTGTAGTTGTGGACCGCTAGGCGAGACCTTTCCCCCACATCCTCCATGCCAATTAAGATGCTCCCTGGATGGCAGTGACTGTGTCCCCAGCTGCCGCCAGCACGGCTGCCGACAGAGAGGAGTGTGTTACTTATAACGGCAGGTGCAGCCCCGGGCTCGGAGGGAGGGCAGTGAGAAGCCGTGGTGCAAAGTACGGAGAGGCGAGCCGCTCCCGGGGGTGAGCCAGGCGGGGAGCCACTCGCGGCTGGCTGCCTACCTGAGGCCACCACATCCGTGCAAACACACAGCAAGGCAGGAAAAGTAAGAAATGAGTCATCCCGGACTTACCGAGGCAGGGTTCCCGCCGCTCTGCTGGCCGCATCCAAATGCAAACAGCAGGCGGCTTCTCAGCAAACGGGGAGACGTGCACTCGGAGAAAAGGTCCAAAATCACTGCCACAGGAGAAGGCCAGAGGCGACAGAGCGTGTGGCCGAGGACCTGGCCGGTCACGGCCGGGGCTGGCCGGCCACAGGGCTCCGCCAGACAAGTGCACTGCAGCACGGTGGCCTAGGCTTGCAATGCATGTCCCATATATTCAGGCATAACAGAAAACACGGATCTGGAGTGCTCTCCATGTGGACGTGGGGGCCGCCTGGCACACAGCAGCAGAGAGAGGCTCTCTCCTCCTAATGGAATTAGCCATGGAGACGGATGCCTTAATTCCGTGCAGTGCTGTCCCCCAGGATATCAATTACAGAAAGCAGGTGCCTCTATCTCCTGCTTTTTCAGATAAATGTCCATAATCTCATTTCACAAATGATCCCTATTTAGACAGGAGCCACCTATTGTGATGATATCACTTGCTCTAGTAGCCATAAATGGACAACTTCCTAGGGAGCGTCACTGCTCTGGCGACACCGCTCTTTATGAACGTGAGTGTGCGTGGCGTTGGGAGGCCCGTCCGCCAGGCGGCTTCTACTCCTGCCTCGGACGGCTGCCCGCATCTCCGAAGTCCCGGCAGCAGAGGGGAGCCCTCCCCTCAGTTGGTGTGTGTGCCTCTGGTCACCTCCTCTCGGGGGACAGTGCCATCTCGGCAGGGGGGGAGGGGGGGCGTGGGAGGGGACACGCCGGCACCTGTCACATGACCCCTCCACCCGCCTCCGTGACAGCCCGTGACAGAGTAATGGGGCATTTTCTGCTGCAGCGAGGTCTGGGCCCCGTGGCCGGTGCTCCGTAAGGCACCAGGACCGTGTCCTGCCTGGACACACCTCACCCTCTGAAACTCCGCTCGGAGGCGGGATCAAAACGCGGAGAGGTGGTGGCCAGGGGGGCGGCGACCCCTCCAGGACCCGCGCGCACCAACGGGGTCCCTGACGCCGGTCCCCACCCCACCGAGCGGCTGTCGGGAGTGTGTGGCACTGCCCCTGAGACGAGACTATTTATAAAAACCTGGGGCTTCGTCATCGTGTGCGCCCACAAAGGAGGTGGCAGGAACCCAGTGCAAAGGACGGTGCCCGAAGCGGAGGCGCCGCGTGGGGTAGTAAGGGAGGCCTTCGGGCGGGTTCCTTACTGAGTGCCCGGCTCTACTCCGGACACGGCGCCAGGTCAGCGGGTGAAGACAGGACCCCCACCGCGCGGTCCACCAGGAATAAGGCTGGTCGGTGAACAAGGACCTCAGGTCACCCATGGACAGCAGCACATCACCGCGGAACGTGTCCCACGGACGGGCTCATGCGCGCTGGGCGTCAGGGCAGCTGTCAGCACCGGTTCTGACCGATCCCCGGCCGCCAGCCCACGCGAGACTGCGTGTGCCCCCGAGCACTGCTGACCTCCCGCCACACAGGGGCGCCGAGCAGGAGTGCAGGACTGCCCATGGGGCCGGGGCTCCGAGCCTCCCGCCCAAACGAGTGAACCCCCAGTGAGCGCCCCCCACGGGAGTCTGCTCCCGCTACACGGCGGGACGCCTCAAGGCGCAGTGGCACGGGGCCTGACCTCGGTGGGGCCCGGGGTCCAGAGCTGGGAGGGCCCCTGCAGACAGAGCACCGCCTGCCACGGCTCCTGATGTGTTGGGTGAGTCACCCTGAGGGGACGTCGCCTCCACCACTGGGAGGGGTGGACAGCGTCCCCCAAATCTGTGTCCACCTGGCCCTCAGCCCGTGGCCTTCTATGTAAATGGCGGTCTCTGCCAATGTAATCAAGGATCTAGTGATGCGATCACTGCATTTAAGTCCACTGTGCGCTCAATGCCATGGTGGGCGGGCGTCCTTCCCAGGCAAGAGAGGGCACACGGAGAGGAAGGGACGAGCCGGGAGAGGGGAGAGCCTGGCGCAGGCGCTGCCCCGGGGCCTCGGCAGGAAGCAGAGGCGCCCACACCGTGACCCCCGCGTCCAGATGGGCTGTGGTTCTCAGCGCCAGGCCTCGGCCCTATTAGGGCAGCCCCAGGAAGCGAGGGCAGCCGCCTGTGTCCTGCAAACGTTCCGGGGTTTACCCTGCGGCCGGTTCCTGACCCAGAGCGCGGGTCGCTGACGTCCCAGGGCGGCTCTGCAAGTCCAGACGCGGGACCCCCTGTGGGGGCTGCCCCCAGGGTCCCCGGTGGTCCCGGCAGCTGTGCTGGCTGTGCAGCCGTCTCCTCGGTGTCTGGCTGGCCCCCCAAAGCCTATAAACACCTCGAAACCTCCCGCTGTGCACACAAGCGATTGATGCTACTAACGCCAACAGAATTGTGGCCACCTGCGGCCCCTGCACCTGTGTCCGCCACGCCGTGTGCCCCACCAGTTACAGAGGCGGGTCCACGGCCCCTGCACCAGCACGGGGAAGCGCGGGGCACTCGGGTGAGGGTCTGCAGCCCACCCCCCATGACGCGCACCTACTGAGGGCATGTCACGTGCTGGGACAGTGGTGCCGTCAAGGAGGAAGCGGACAAACACTGTGGCTGCGTGGACAGCACCGCGTGGGCTGCGCGGGCCACTCACCCACGGACTTTCTACAGAGCTCTGTCAGGGCGCCTCTGTTCCGTGTGATTTTCTTAATCACGTTTCCTTTTCTCTAGCTCACTTTATTGTAAGTGTATGCAGAACATACAACACACGTAACACAAGATGCGTGTTCATCGGCTGTTACCATCAAGACTTCTGGGCAACAGTGGACTGCTGGTAGCTAAGTTCTGGAGGGGCTGGTGCAGCCCCACTCAGCCCCAGCTCAGCGGCTCCCGGGCAAGGCGACACGTGAATATACCTCCATGGGGCCATTCGGGAAGTCAATCCTGTCCCCGGCGTGGAATAAACAGTGATCGCCCCAGGGAAGCACTGTCTATGTCCCAAAAGGTGGGATTTAACAAAACTGCAGAATGACACCCATAGTCCTAGTCAGTCAGTCAGGCCAATGCCCCAGGGCAGCCCAGGCCGGAGTCTCTCCTGGGCCCCGCCAGACCCGACCGTGGACGCAGAGGAGTGCGTGCACAGCTCTGTCCTCCAGAACTGCCGTGCTTACCAGAGCACGCCCTCCACAACCACACGCTCTTCGGCTGTGTGTCCGTCCTCACGCAGAGCGAAGGACCCAAGAGCTGGGAGCTCGAGGAGCCCAGCCCCTGCGCCTCCTCTATCCTCCAGCCTCCAGCAGCCAAGCGTCACAAGTACCGCGTCTCACCTCCTAAGGCGAGGGGTTGTCTTTCCTTCTGCTTCCTGCGTAGCACGTGTTAACCTCTGGTGTCGTGTCAACGGCACGGCCACGGTTCTTGAAGACGAAAGGCCACCAGCCATCTGCAAACAAACCTCACTCAGGGACGATCGGAGCAGAGGCTGTGAGTGTGCTCCCCCGCCACCACCTCCAGGATTCTGCTGGAATTCAGAACAGAGACGCCTCGTCTTCCTTCAGAGGGAGACACAGCCCGGCTGGCAAGTTACGGAGACGATGGAGCCGCTGTGCACTTTCTGGGGCAACGCCACTTACGTCCAGAGAAGGGAAGGTGGCTAATGACGTGCGCCCTTGAGCACACAGCTCAGCAAGGCTGGCATCACGGGCAGCATCGGCCCCTCTGGATTAACGTGCACCGCCACCCAGATGGCGCCGTGAGGATTCGAAGGTAACCTGCTCCTGCTGCCCAGGCGGCTGCGTAGCGCAAACCACTGACTCCCACGTGTCCTCGGCACGCTTGCCCCCTGGGGACTCCGCCGCTCCCAGGCGAAGACCTGCACGGCCTCAAGGCCGTCACCTCATGAAGTCACCGTCCCGGTGCGGACGCGGCTCCGGCGGCCCCTTGTCTCACGGGACCTGGACGATGCTGGCGGGCTCACGAGTTCTCAGCTTCAACAATCACACGGCTTCTTCAAGGGGATTTGTCCTCGTGACATTTCACCTCCACGCTTCGGCTGCGCTCGGTGGAAAGCGGATTAGCTGGGGTCACAGCCTCCCAGGCACCGTCGGGCGCCAGGGCACGGCTGGCACTGGCGCGGGTGATCTGAGCTGCGGGGCCGGGCCTGTCAGTGCTCAGTCCTCCTGGAGACCCCCCGCCGGCCGCGCGGCCGGACGCCACATTCAGTGCTGCAGTGCTGATCCCAGCACAAGGCTCACAAGACCCGCGCCGTCAAAGCTGGGGTCAGGGTGGGGGGTGCTGGGTGACCTGGAGGCCACTGCGTCACCCACGTGGGGTCCTGCTCGCTGGGGGAAATGCAGTGGTTTCCCTCAGCTTGGAAACAAAATTTATTTTGTAATGGTAGCATTATTTTGTAAAGGTAACATATTTTGTAATGGTAACATAAGTGATTATCTTAATGGCATCTATAAGCACATTTTCTTTATCTGGGGGAGAAAACAATAGTCTTCACTACATAGTCATTTCTTGGATGTTAAGTTGCCAGCGCCAATTTATCTCTACTAACACTACAGGAAACAGAGAACAAAGAATAACTCCTTGAAATACATATCAAGACACAAGAAAATCCTAAAATTTAAACAAGAAAAAGAAATACACTAAAAAAAAAGAGGACAGGGCACCTGGGTGGCTCTGTTGGTTAAGCTCTGACTTCGGCTCGGGTCATGATCTTACAGTTTGGAGGTTCGAGCCCCACGTCGGGCTCTGTGTTGACAGCTCAGAGCCTGGAGCTGCTTCAGAGTCTGTGTCTCCCTCGCTCTCTGACCCTCCCCTGCTCATGCTCTGTCTCTTTCTCTCTCTCTCTCTCTCTCTCTCTCTCTCAAAAATAAGTGAATATTAAAAAAAAATTTATAAAGAGGACATGTTACTGAGAGAAAGCTGGAGTGGACAGAAGAAGGAAGGACAGAGGCCCGGAACTCAGTCCCCTCCTTAGGCACTGGGATAGCTCAGTGAAATAAAACTCAAATGCACAGACTCACAGGAGTGACCCGTGAGCCTCTTATAAAATGATTCCACACAACACACTTGATTGAAGTCACTTAATCAAAAACTGTAACACAGAACAGTGTGGGCAGGTTTTCTTAAAACATGAATTAGAGTTTTTTTAAACCTCTAATGTCTAAGCGGCTGCCTTAGGAAGCGACAGCACGGAGGCCTCCGTTGCTGTGCCCACCCCTCCCTCGCGGCGGGGCGTGCCTTGTGCCCTAGGGCCCAATGCCAGCCGTGGCTCCCCGGGCGGCACCGCCTGCCTGCGGTCTTCTCCGCACCCCGACTGGCACTCGTGACCCTGACCTTGAAACACGAAGAGCTTAGGTGCACGGAGAGGAAGTATTTCACCCAAACCCGTGACGCAAGAATCCGGGCTCAAACCCGATTGTGTGAGATCCTGGCGCTGCCCACCCCCACCCTGGGCCCTCTTCGGTGGAGTCACACTGGGGTCGTTCCGCAGAGCGCGAGGACCGCACGGCGGCCAAAGGCGAGAACTGAAAAGGCGGTTCCTAAGGGTTGTTGGAGAGTATTTGGCGTTGGGAACTGTCTGCCAACAGGTCTATTAAATAACGCTTCGTGGAGCCTCCGCAGTGAGTACAGAGCTTAAGTGGAAAACGTGTGACTCCAACACTAACCACATGAGGCCCGAACATATCAGAGGAGGAAGAGCCAGGCCATGTCGAGTTCCCCATGGGGCAGGAAGAGGAGACGTGGACAGCTTGGAGGGCTCTAAGCCACCACCCTATGGCTTAAAACAAAAGACAGACGTCGGTTCGGCGCGTAGCAAGCCGATGGGCACCATCGATGAGCTCGCCGTCCTCTGTGATCTCGGATGCCTGGGATGTCCCTGACCGTGGGAGAGCCGCCCCGCGCTCGCAGGCCGCCGGGGCCCCTCAGGGGGCCTCGTCCGCGGGCCCACAGGGAGCCCCATCAGCGCCCCTCCACACGCTCTGCAGACCAGGTGCTGGTCAAACATCCGGGGAAGTGCATCCTCACACACGGCTGAAGGGCACGTGCGTCTCGCACACGCGTGGCTGTGTCTCTGGGCACAGGAAACCCGGGTGTCCGGCGGCGGGAGCTCACCACTCACGTCGGGACATGCAGCTTAACACCTGGTGAAGGACAGCTGCGTCGGGCTGTCGTGGGCCAAGAAGGCTGGTACGATTTTTAAACAAATCACTCAATGAAAACATCTGATAATGAAAAATCTTTCTAGGTCAAGTTTACGGGTTTTCCTCACAATTTGATTACTTGGGAGGAGCTTGCTATCTGTTTCCAAAAGACTTTTAAATTCTTGACCCTGAATATAATAGCACAAAAATAACACAGGGCAAAACCATAAATCCAAGTATTCTAAGTGCCTGAGGAGACAATATTTAAATTAATAAATTAAATAAAATTTAAATCTTATTTAAATTAAGCAGTCCTGATCTGCTAAATCCTAGGCGGGCAGCCCACGAGGGAAAAGCCAAATTACTGTGCGTGTTTTATGATTTCGTTCAGGAATTCCTGAGAAACATCTGAACATTTGCAAAAACACATCCTCTGATACACGGTGACTTAGATCCCCAGAGTGATAGCACCGACCCGAAACTTTATGTTTATGTGACGATGGCACCAGGCCCAAAGGCCTTACGGTGACAACTAACTACATACCTAACTAGCGCTCTCATTAACGACAAAAGTCGGTCATTTAACACAGGCACAAAGGCAGCCACGCGGTCTGTCGGCACTGTGCGGCAATGTGCTCACGGGTGCGGGATCTACACTCCGGCTTTTGTGTGTCCCCCTGCGTGCGTATGTGCTCAAACCGGGGAAAAGAAAAAAATTAATAAATACAGGGACCTTCCAAGAAACAACCTCGTGGCAACCTCTCGGCTTCCGATTCGGGCAATTTCAGTGACGCACAGAGCTCCCAGGAGTCCAACGTTCAACCCGAAACCAGGAAAACATGGAAGTCTAACACCAGATTTGCTGTAGCGCTGCCCACAGACGTGTGCACTCAGACAACCCCAAAGAAAAGTTAAATCCCTCAAAAGGACTCTCAATCTTTTGGAAACTACGGCCCCAACGCACTCGCTCTGAAAGCCCCGTGGAACAAGTTTCTATAAATAGAACAAGAACCCATTCTGTCGAGAAGGGGAAACTACGGCAACAATAATGAAAATAAATTATTAAAATTTTGTTTCTTAAATATTATACTGATTTGTCGCTGCCTGCCAGCCCGCGACGGGGTGTTCCTTGGTCGCCATGGCGACGTCCTTCCAGCTCCCAGGATGCTGGCACATCGGCCGTGCGCCCTTCACAACTGCGCCCGGGAGCCGCCCTGACTCCCGGTGCATGTGCGCTAACCAGCCGGTGCCCAGGGCTCCGCCTGCTGGTTTTCTGAGACAATGGGCATCGTTCCGCGACGGGCCTTCGGGACAGGGTTTAGCGCTCAGGCCCACCCTCCCCGCCCCCCACCCCCACCCTCACCCCTGTGCGCGTCAGACTTGCACAAGTTGCTGATGAACACGCTCGTTTGGAGGATGTGGGGGCACCATTCGTGTGCACCCCGACCCTCACCGAGCTGCAGGACGAAGGCGCTGTGTACATGAGGGGCCCCAGACCAGACGACACTGAGTGGTCCGCCCGAAGGGATTCACGGGGACAGGAGAGCGAAGATCCCACATGGGGGGCGATGTGGTTCTGTATCTTCCATGGTTCAGTTCCTGTTTTTTCAAATAAAACGAAATCGGAAAACAGAAAGCATCACTTTGCTTTTGCAAAAACGCAAACAGCAACGTACATTATGGATGCTGCCCTGTGTCTGTAAACAGACTCAGAAAACACTGAGGCCTGATCAAATAATAACCCTACAATGAAAAGAAATGCAAGCAAATTTATTGATTATGTCAATTTACATTTCTCTCAATAGGTTCACATGTTTGCTTAACCCAGGCAGTTCTTGCTTTGCTGCACAGACAGGCTGTGGGCAAAGGCACCGTCTGAATACAGAAACCGGATGGATTACAGCGTTTCCAGCTCCCTGGTGCGCCTGCCACCGCTCGGGGTGTCACAGGGCGTCGCCCCGAAATGTGAGCGGCCTGCTGGCGCTGGCACTGCAGCCTTCCAGCCAAGTCCATATATGTCACCGAGCCCCTGAGCACCCCTCCCTTAACTGAGCGGGAGAATTACCCACATCGCCCCGTCCATCAGAAAAGGAAAGCCTCCCAAATAAGCCAACTGCATACCTGAGTGGTGGTTCCCGGGGGAGCAGTCACTCCCCTCTGCCGGCCTTCGGGCTCTGCCCAACGACCCCCGGCCCCACCTCCAGGGCCAGCTCCTCCAGGAGATGCCCCGGCCCGAGAGCCCCGCACAAGGCCCGGGCCGGGTGACCGCCGCCAGCACCCTCCTGCAAACTCTCTGGAGCCGCGCCCCCTGCACTGCCGGGCATTGTGGTCGCCTGAGAAGTGCCTTCCCTCTGCTGCTGTCTTTGCGATGCGGTCAGGGGCCTCGTCCCCAGCACTGGGCACATCCCTCACGCCACCTAAGTCCTCGCGTGTGTGGAAAGGAGAGGCAGGACAGGTAGACGAGAAGGGAAGAAAAGCAAAGGAGAGCACCCCTCGGCACTCAGGGCCCGCTGGGCGCCCTGGACGAACCCTCCTGGAAACCCGTGGGGGCAGGGGCGGAGGGCCAGCCACGCAGTGCGGTGGGTCGGGGGCGCAGCACTCCGTCTCCCCCGACCAGGGCACCCCGGGAGCTCCGTGCCCCACCAGGCTCCCAGCTGAGTCGGCAGCTCTGGGGCCTGGCGCCGGCCACCTTTGCAGCGTGTATATGTTGGGGGTGGGGGTGGGCTGCTTCCTCCTTTTGCCTCCTTGGCGGGGGGGCACCTACCGCGGGCAGGATGTGAACAGCTAGCATCCCACGTGCACAAATAACATAACCAATATGTTTGTGACCCACTCGCTTAAGCTCACTTACTTTCATGAATACACAGCTTGCCAGAATTAAAACACAAAAAACCTGGGGCACCGGGGCGGCTCAGGCGGTTAAGCATCCGACTTCTGTTCAGGTCATGATCTCACTGTTTGTGGGTTCGAGCCCCGTGTCGGGCTCTATGCTGACAGCTGAGCCTGGAGCTGCTTTGGATTCTGTGTCTCCCTCTCTCTCTGCCCCTCCTCAGCTTGAGCACCCTTTCTCTCTCTCTCTCTCAAAAATAAACATTTAAAAAAATTAAAACCAAAAGCTTTCACGGCCCTTCAGACTGTGTCTTCCCTGTTCAGAAGTAAGTCAGGGCCCAGAGAGCTGCAGGCTTGCTCAGAGGCCCTGCCAGTGCCCGAGCAGAGTGGCCCGGAGCCCCTTCTCCGGCGTGACGACAGCCTGTGCCTCGTTAATAAAAGTTCTTACTGTGCCAGCTTATACTGAACCTCCTGAAACAAAACCCGCGCCTACGCTCTGAAAACCACCCGGATCCCTCCGCATGGGCCTGCGGTTCATGCCCACCTTATCCCTGAGTATAAAAGAATCTTGCATGAAGAGGGGAGGAGGCCGAGTCCAAAACACCACGGGCGAGTGTCTCTCCCAGCCGAGTGCCACTTGAAAGCGCCGGCTCAACACAGCCGGGGCAGCCCGGGCTCTCCGGGAGGAAGGGGGGCGTAAGGACGGCAGGCGCCCCGTGTGCGGCAGTGTGCAGCCCTGGCGTCCTCCGGGAGCTGCGGCTCCTGTGCCGCCCGCGCCCGCCCTGGGACCCCGCTTCCTCTGAAGCGGCAGGTGCGGCAGAATCTGTCAGAAGCACGGGAAAAAGAGAGCTTCTCCGCACCCCTCCGCAGACCTGCCGACAGGTCCCCAAGAATCTGCACTTTACAGGCATTTCTGAGAAAAGAGTGTGGCAGTGCAACACAAATACGTCCCTACATGTTGTTACTCAGAGCAGTGAAAAACTGAAAGCAATTTAAATATCAAGAACAGGGACTGGGTTGAAAAGAATATTACCTGCACACGGAGTGCGACGCAGCTGCTAACACGTAACATGCCTGCACGTACACACTCCCAGCGCGTGATCCAGTTTACGAGTTAGGACGGCACGCGTCCCAGAGCCCGAGCTTGCCTCCTCAGCGTGTCGGGGACGGTCACGCGCGGCCGACCGTGGCTGGCTGTGCGGCGGAGGCCGACACGGCACGGCAGAGTCGGCGGTGCGGCGCTTCAGAGCCAGAGGCCGACACCAGAGCCACTGCGTTTCTAAACGTCCTGCATCTCCCGAAGGAAACGCCATTTACATCACCAGAGAGGGACACAGTTAATTCGAACAAAGAAAAACAGGTAGGTTTCGTCCTCTGGCAGCACTGGGTGAGCTGATGACAGAGACGGGAAAACGCCTTTGCCGACGGCGTCCTGACTGGGACCCTGTGGGGAAGCTGGCGAAGAATGTCCCATCTGGGAAGACACGAAATTTCAGAGGAGAATACGCCTACACATTCAACATTTACGGTTTTTTAATGCTAGTTCGTTTATTTTGAGGGGGAAAGCAGAGAACGAGAGAGAGAGAGAGAGAGAATGAGAATATCCCAAGCAGGCTCTGAGCTGTCAGCACAGAGCCCGACGCGGGGCTCAAACCCACAAACCTTGAGATCTGACCTGAGCCGAAACCAACAGTAGGCCGCCTGACTGAGCCCCCAGGCGCCCCTCAACATTTAAATTGTTAACATTACTCACGTCACTACAAATTTTTCCCCAGTAGTTTAAGAGATAATGAATGTAAAACCTTACAGTATAAAAATTCAGAGAGACACTCGATAGTCTTTTAACAAATTATTGATGACATCCTGCTCAAACTCGCTCCCCCAGGATACATTTGTGGGAATTTACCCTGAAACAAGAAGGGGATTCGTGACGACAGGCGCAGAACTTTGTCAATCTCTTATCAATCTCATTCAGAATATTCTCTAATTTATTGTATTTCTGAAAAACTGAGTTCCAACCGTGACTCAAGCAGTAACACTGTTGCTATTTTTCTACCTTTCAGTCTGTTCACGTCATTTTAATACAGTCGTGAAAATCACTTACTCATATTTATGGGCACGTTGAATTTTAAAGTCAGAGGAGGGGCGCCTGGGTGGCTTAGTCGGTTGAGCGTCCGACTTTCGCTTGGGTCGTGATCTCGCGGTTCGTGGGTTCGAGCCCCGCGTCGGGCTCTGTGCTGACTGCCAGCTCGGAGCCTGGAGTCTGTTTCAGTCTGTGACTCCCTCTCTCTCTGACCCTCCCCTGCTAACACTGTCTCTCTCTCTCCTAGAAATAAATAAAAATATTAAAAAAATAAATAAATAAAGTCAGAGGAAACCTAGGGGAATATTTAATTCAAGCTCCTCATCTCATAGAGAAGGGGGAAGGCAGGTGGGACCCCAGTACTGAAGTGGGGGCCCTGCGGCTGGGACGGCATCTCGGGGCGCTGCGCCGGGCTCACCCAGCTGATGGGGGCCGGCATGTCCGGCACCATGTTCCTCTGGGTAAAGTCGCGTCCAGCAGAGAAGTGGGGACACAGTCCTGCCTCCGAGGGAGAGTTACGGCCCCTCCCTCATGCTCAGAGGCTAACTAAGTGGACAAGGCTCGTGAGACGAGGTCCCCAAATCAGCGGTCTCTGTAACAAGATTCCCAGGGCAAAACAGACTCAGCTTCTACCTGCGTGGCTTCCTGCGTGAACCAGGACGATTTAATTTCTGTGAGCCTTGTGTCCTGCTTTGTGAAGCAGAGATAATGGCCTCACGTGAAGGATCAAATAGTAGGCACACTCTGACCAATCTGCACACACTACACTCAGCTCCTCACTTAAACGTCACGCCAATTCTTTTAAGTGCATTTTACTTTGTAGATGAAGAAGTGGACCCTGAGGGAGCAGGACAACCACAGTTTCTAGTGGAAACCTGACCCAGGCGGGTGGACCCGACACTGAGCTGCACGCGGAGCAGCCCGTCCCCCTGCGCCTCAAGGGCCTGAGACGTTCAAGCACAAACAAAGGTTAAATTACCTCTCCTTACACAGGATGGATGTGTAGATCAGTGGAATAAAACTAAGCCCCCAAATAAACCCCGGTAAGTGGTTTTTAACCAGGATACCTACACAGTTCTCGGGGAAATAAGAGTCTTTTCAACAAATGGTGCTCAGATGACTAGAAAGGTGCATGCAGAAAAATGAAGCTAGGTCCCTACCTCACATCACATGTACAGTTAATTCAAGATGGATTGCAGGCCTCGCATAAAACTCTCAGAATAGAGCCTGGGAGTGGCCTTCATGACCACGGATTCAGCAAGGGCTTCTTAGGTATGAAAATAAAAGCACAAGTTATAAAAGAGAGAAATAGTTCAGCTGGGCTTTGTCAAAATCCACAAGTCCTGTGCTGCAAACACACCACCAAGAAAGTGAAAGTCAACCCACAAAATTGGAGCAAATATTCACCAATAACAAACCAGCAAGAAACATGTCCAGAATATACTGTTCTTAAAACTCAATAGCAAAAAGGCAAATAACCCAAGATGTCAGTTAAATGGGCAAAGAATCTGAAGAGACAGATCTGAATAAACACGACATTCAAATGTCCGGTAGGCATGTGAAAAGTGGTTAACAGAGAGAAATGCAAACCTAAACCACAAAAAGACACCTGTTCGCAGCCATCGGGTACAAACACACAGATGGCAGCACGTGTTGGCAAAGATGTGGCGAGGGCAGAGCGCCGTCACGTTGCTGGTGGGACATAAGATACAGTGCGTGCGACGCGGCCCTCACACCCCCAGCTCACACCCAAGACAGCTGACATCGTGTGTCCAGAGCAGAGTTCTCTAAACACACAACATCCATCAGCTGACAAATGGGTCTATCTGAACAGTGGAATTTCACTTGGCAAGAAAGAAGTACTAATATATCCTAAAACACACATGGGTTTCGAAGCCTTACGAAGTGAAAGAAGACAAACCAAGGACCACCTATTGTACCAAATGCCCCAAATAGGCTACTTTGTGGAGACAGCACCTGAGTCGGCAGCTGGGGGTGCTGGGGAGGGCAGAGTGGGCACTGGCCACCGCCGGCCCCCGGACTTTTTCTGCGGGTGACGAAAATGTTCTGGAACGAGAGGCCAGTGACAGTTGCCGAGTCTGTGGATATGCCGAAGTCCAGCGAACGGTGGATCGGAAACGGGTGAATTTTACAGCGTGTGAAGTGCCTTAGCACTGCTGTTGTCAGGAAATCACATATCACTTTAATACAGCAGCAGAGCAGACGCAGAACAGGTCTTCGCAATGTCGTGCACAGCACCGCACACTTCTCTGGACGAGGCACTGACATCGATGCTTGGCCCCCGCGGGGCCTCAGGTGGGTTCCACGGCCAGCAGGACACTCAACAGACCAACGTCCCACGTCCCACAGGCCTCTGTTTGCAGGGAGGTGCCGGGAGGTTACCCCGCACTGCCATCCGGAAACCGGCTTCAGGCAGGATTCTACCACCAGTGGAGAGGCGGCGGTGCGCACAGCCGTCGGCTCAGGCGGCGTGTTACCGCGGTGGGGAGAGTGTGCGCACGGCAGGCACCAAAGCGTCAGAGCCTGCGCTCGGCGGGTGGCTGCTGGGGACCTCTGCGGCATCTATACTCCTCTCTTGAGCAGACGGGCTTTCAGTGAGCCAGGGCTCTTTCTGCAAACACCCCGAGTCACACCTGTGCAGTGGCTGCAGGTCCGGGGGCGTTGGGGTCACAAGTCAAAACCAAAAAAAAGGAAGTACTTCCAGCTGGCCACAAAATAGAGCGTGCACCATGGTTAAGACACAAATTTTGACATTTTTATGGAAAACAGCAAAGCAAATGTTTTTATGATGCACAGATTCTGTTCCACGGAATTAGAGACCGCATTAACGCCAGGACAGAAATGAAAGCGGTAAGGAAATAAAGGTAATTAAACTCACATTATGCTTCAAAAATAATGTTTCTGCTAATAAATGCCTGACTTTATTCTGTTTGCTACTAATTTGCTAGTAGCTGCACAGCTTTTATACTGCTGGCTTCCTTTTCATCATCTTCAATAGAGAAATCTTCAGTAGGATTGAAGAGCAGATCTCTTGCACACTCTCATCTACTCTCTCCTTTACCAGTTAAAAGCAACAAGGGTCGGGGCACCTGGGGGCTCAGTCGGTTGAGCGTCTGACTTCGGCTCAGGTCATGATCTCGTGGTTCGTGGGTTCAAACTCTGCATCGGGCTCTGTGCTGACAGCTCAGAGCCTGGAGCCTGTTTCGGATTCTGTATCTCCCTCTCTCTCTGACCCGCCCCTGCTCACACCTGCTCTCTCTCGCTCTCTCAGAAATAAATAAAACATTAAAAAAATTTTTTTTAATTAAAAAACCACCACAACAAGGGTCTACCTCTTGCACCCTCCACCCTGACAGGCCTGGAGTCAGCGCTGTGAAGCCTGGGTGACATGCTCGGGCCTGACAGTGACTGTGTGACTCCCTGCACAACCCTGGCTGGTGACTCTCCGCGGGCCCCAGAGTGCTTCACACCCCTTCTTTCAACAAGTACCTATTGGGCACTTATCACGCACCTCTCTTCCGGGTGATGTGCAGAAGAGGGAGTGGAACTGAGACCCTGTCCCGTGGAGCTGACTTTCAGTTCAAGGCAACAGCGAACGAAACCTATCTGCTCCCCTCCCTGGGGGCAGACAGTAAGAGAAGAGATCGGCCTCCACTACGGTGAGTCAGGTGCCGATAAGAGCACCGGAAAGGAACAGTGACCGGCATGCAGGCCCGGCTGCCCGCGGTCCAGCCCAGGAACCGCCGTGGGGTGGGCCAGGCCACGCACACATCTGCAGGTGCACCAGGACCAGGGGCCAGCCACGCACGCCAGGCTGGAGAAACGCCATAGAAGCCGGGTGCCTGGAGCCCATGAGAAGGGAGGGCACCCAGGCCAGGGCACTAGCCGGGTGCGGCCATATCAGCCTGGAGGGCCGCTGGGACTTTGGTTTCTCCGGGCTTCTTCGTGGGAGGCCGCTGGGGTTTTATTCAAAGGAGCGTTTAAGCTGTCACGTCGCTGAAGGATCCCAGGGCTGCTGGGCTGAGAGCAAATGGGTAACGAGGTAGCAGAGAAGCCAGGGAGGGGGCGGCACCGTGGATCCGGATCATGGGAGGAGCCAAGTGGCACGTGGACAGTTTGAAACGAGGACACGTGGGACTTGTTGATGGGCAGGTAGAAGCCTTCAGACTCCCAGGCTGTCCTCACTTAGTTAACCTTGGTTAACCTTAAACTTGGTTAGTTTACATGGGTTAACCTTAGCTAGTCAACCTTTGTTAACCTTGGTTAGTTAACATTGGTTAACTTTAGCTGGTCAACCGTACTTATTTAACCTAAGTCAAACTTGGTTAGTTAACCTGAGTTAACCGTAGCTACTTAACCTTGGTTGGTTCACCTTAGTTAACCTTGGTTAGTTAATCTCAGTTAACCATTTAGCCTTGGTTAATCATAGTTGATCACAGTTAACTTTATTTAGCCATAACTAGTTAGCCATAGTTGGCCAACTTTAGCCTTGGTTAGTTAACATTAGTTAACCACGGTTAGGTGGTTGAGTCAGAGGAAGGCCAGTTTGGGGAGGGACATCCCGTCCCCGCCCCCGAGCAGCACCGCTGGCCGTGGCCCGCTGAGGTTCCGCCAGCCCCAGACACCTTCCCCGAGGGCCCTTTCCTGCCTCCAACCTGGGCACCTGTGGCCCATCTGTCTGCACCGCCTCCCTTCCTGTCAGTCGGGAAACTCTCACGCATCCTTGGAGATCCCAGAAAAGGGCCCGTCTGTGGTCTCCTCGGGCCGCACTGGCACAGCCCCTGGTCTCTTCCCTGCATTGAGCAGCATGTTCTGACGCTGTCTGCTGCCGTGAGAAGGGCACGTGGTCACTGCCTGTGCGTCCACCCTGTCCACCCCGCCTGCACCTCCCTGGGCTCATTGGGAGGCACTACCTAACGCCTGCTGGGTCTCACCCACCAGCACCCAGGGTTTTCCTCTTGGCCATTTCCCACACACACCACACACAAAACACTCCTTGGAGGGCTCGCCTTTACCAGGTAGTAAGTGATCTGACAGGGATTCAAGGTCAGAAGTGCAGTCCAGTGCAGGCTGCGAGCCAGGACCCCAGGGCCCAGTGGACATCTGGCTCTTACAAGAATCATGTTGCTCGTCTGCTGCCACACAGATCATGACCTTGGGGACGTCGTGATGCACACGGTGGACACTGCATTCCCCACCGGCCCTGACATCAGTAGCCCCGTCAGATGAGCTGTCAGTCCCAGGTGGTGGATGGGGACAGACTCCACCCGTGTGGGGTGGTGCACATCTGGGAGACACCGGCTTCCCCGCCAGTCAGTCATCTGCCCAGAGTCTGCAGTCTGCGGACACCCAGGCCACTAAGACCCCACGTGGCATATCTGGGTCCCCAGGCTTCACAAGGCAGGGGGACGGCTCCATCTAGGGGACATGCAGACACTTCAGCAGCTAACTCTCAGAGGATCAGTTTTCCACCCCTGAACTCCCACAGACTGTGCTCCTCCTGGGCCAGGCGTTGACATCACGGAGGATGTTCCATATTTGTGAGGGCCCGGCTGCACCTACAGGAAGGTCTTGGAGGGCCCTGCCCCTGGGGAGGACCCGAGCGGCAGCAGGAAATGCACTCAGCCCCCCAACAAGGGAGGAAGAGCTTCCCCCCGAGGTCCCTCCCGCCAGCCAGCACCTCCCAGCCCTGCCCACCGGCTACTCGAGGGCACCTCGGATGAGCACGTGCCGCCGAGGCCTCAGCTCCCAGCTCAAAGGGGCAGAGGCCAGAAGCCGCAGGGGAGGCACATCCGTCCCTCCATGGTGTGGTGTTGCACTCAGCATCACCGTCTGCTGGTCACGCCCACAGCCGACGCGGCACCTGCAATCTCTCAGCACAACAGCGGCAACAAGAAAGGATGTCAGGTGTGAGCGGGGAGGTGGAAACGATGGACACACAAGGTCCCCACGCCTGGCAATCGGACAGGGTGGCCAAGCCCCCCACACCTTCACAGCCGTGCTGTCTAGAGCCCTCCCGGACTCCGTGTTCTTATGAAATGAGGGAATGAGGAGGGCTTCACAGGCCTAAGGGAGGTAGTGTCTGTGCGTCAGGATGGGGGTCAGTCCCAAGCTGGCCAGCCGGGGGGGCCGTGTGGGGACGGCTCCACCCGGGCTCCCCCACAAGTGGGCACGGAGGGCCTGACGCACCCCGAGCACGCGCTGTGGGTCCAGATACCAGTGAGACGGTCTTGGAAAGAGGGGCTGGGCCAGGTCATGGAGGCAGCCCTTCCCTCCTTACAGATCCAGCAAATGAGACAGAAACGGCATCCCATTACTGGCCCCAAACTGAGGTGATCCCACAGGTACATTCTGCATTTAAATTTTATTTTAAATGAACCATATTCAAGGGTCAAGGATAGAGGTCTCCCTAAAGAAGACATTAGATCTGCGCTACTCCCCAGACGCAGGGAAAAGTCTGCTCTCTCAGTGCGTCCCAAGAGCAAAGCAACTCAAGTAGAGGCTCCAGCGAGTCCTGACCGGTTACCGATGGACACCGCGTGCCCCTTCGCACGTGAGGTGCACACGAATCACCAGCAGACAGGCGGCGGAGGGTAATTCAGCAGGGACAGAAATGGCTGGTCCCAGACTCCGCAGGAAGGGCGTCTTCTTGTTGGGAAGGAGGGGAGGCAGGGGTACCCAAGGGCCTACGTCATCTCCACCCGAGGGTGACTCCCAGCACACAGCACCTCCAAGCCCCGCCGGCCAGCAATTCCACGTGGATGATTCACACGGGTTTCACCCCAGGCAAGCGCTGTAGTCAGTGCACTAGGCAGGCGTTACTACTTCTGTTTGTAAGTGAGGAAACCGGGGCTGAAGCACATTTCTGAGGGGCCAAAGGTGCTCCACCCTAAGATGTCTGCCGGGCTAGGTCCTCAGGGGCACGGGGCTGGGTACGACCCGCACAGACATGCACGTCCCCTGCAAATACAGCCATGCGCCGAGACCCCGCGATCCCCGCGGCTGCAGGTCACGGCAGCTTGCCACGGACGATAGCGCGATTTCCTGGCCGAGAGGCGGCTGACACGTGCGCGAACACGGGTGGGGTCGTGTCCACACACAGTCCTGTCTCCACCTGCACAGACGCCGACCTCACCTGCCTCCGGCCTTCGCTGGATCACAGTGTCCCTTCCACATGCTCCTCGGAGCAAACACCAGAGGGACGGCAGCGGTGAGATGAAACCAGTAACCAGCTCCACCCAGTTAGCAAACTCAGAAGAGAGTTAATTCTGGGGAATTACAGCCAACTTAGTATTCATTTATTGCCCATAAACTGCTGTTTAAGAATTATCTTGCTTTCCTGCTTAGACACGGTGTCTCCCTCTCTCTCTGCCACACCCCCCTGCTTGTGCTCTAAGACAAATATTAAAATAATTTTTTTTACAGAATTATCTCGCTCTGCCTCATTTCTGATCCGGGTCTAACAGAGGCCCCGGGGGAAAGAAGACACAAAATGCCGCTGGAGGCTGCAGGCGTTTTTCTAGTTTCTTTCCCGGAGGCGCGGGGAGCGGCCGCAGTGGCGCTGGACGCTTCTCGGCTCGGCAAAGCCCACCCAGCGATCCAAGGTCACGCTTGAACAGAAGGCCCAGGATTGGGCCCAACAGCACAGCGCGGAGACAGCGTCCGGCACAATCATCCACACGTGGGCCTTCCCACAAGACAAGAGCCTCAAGCATCTGATGAAGTGACCTTGGACACGAGTGCCCCGCACTCAAAAGAGCAGAGTACCCCACGCTCATAAGCATGCTCCCCGCACACTGGACACAGTGCACGCACATGTGAGCACGCTCCCCGCACACCGGGCACGGTGCGTGCACAGCTCATGACCATAATAGAGTCAAGCTGCCTACTGAAGCCCCATTCTGGGCTTCCCTCGCCTGTGGGTCAACTCACTTGATTATTACGTGCACTGGAAACAGGCCACCATGATGTCTGCGAAGCTCAGGCTCGTGGCTGTCGGTTGTGGTCACCGGCAATGTCAGCATCACCCGGGGACTCCTCGGAAATACAGTCAATCGCCTGCCCTCTCGCCCCCTGCACCTGGTACGTCAGAAACGCGGGGCGGGGGCAATGATCTGACTTGTAAGGACGTCCCCTCGTGTTTGTGACAGCAGCAGAAGCCTTCGGCTTGATTATTTTAATGGCCTGAGTGGCTACAAAGGAGCCACGTCTGCTCATTCCCCTTTGGCCAAACTCAGGGACAGCATGTCTTCAAGGCAAGAGCTGCAACTGAAGGCCTTGAAGACACCGTATTCTGTGGTGTGCAAAAGTGCACTAAATAACGGACTCGGAGAACAGCGCTCCTCTGACGCCCAGGCCCGGGTGTGGACCCTGCCGTGGCTGGCACCGTGCGCCTGCCAGCAACACGAGGGCGTGGACGGTGACTGCCGCGACACCAGCATGACATGGGCACACACTCCGGTGTCCAACAAACGGAAACCGTACTTCCACAGGCGATTAAGAATACATGACCGTCTATTATTTTGAGGTCACTGAAACTTTACACAGATTACTGCATTATTCTGCATTCTTGCATTACTACGTTCACACCTTCCATAGCGACCTCCCTGCTAATGTCCTGGCTCTCAGCACACGCCAGGATGCTCTTTCTCCAACACAAGCCCACCGTCCCCTCCCGAGCATCTGATGGCTCCTCGAGCACCAAGTTCGCGGCCTCGACGAGCTTACCAGGCCCAGGCGCACAGTCCCCCTCGGGTGGCCCTGGAACAGCCATTCCAGACGCACCTGTCAGTCCCCAAGGGGAAGACCCTCACGCTCATGAACGTGCCTTGGAACATCACCCCCTCCACCACCACCTCAACTCCATGTTTAAGGGGGAGCCCAGCAGGTTCAGGATCCTGGGCATGCCATGGCACGCCGTGGCAGTCTGCTGTCTACCTGGCATGGGAGGGCGGCACCTCACCTCCCCAGCTCCCATCACTGGGTCCACAAACCACCATAACTAATGCACGAATGTGTGGGTTTGTACCAGGAGCACAGAGTCTGAGTGATGCATTTGGTCTGGCCCCAAATTCGTAGCCACGTAGCCTCGGCCACACCTCCTCCTCCCCTGCTAACCCGCATTTGCTGTGGAAGCAGGCTGATGTGAGACGTTCTAGGCCACGGGAATGCACATGTGCCGTCCCTGTAACGGGCCGCTCCTCACACCTGGGGCTCAGCCACACTATGCACCCCCGTGTGTGTGCAGGATGCACATGGCCAGGGCCCTCCCTGGGAGGCCGACCTCTGTACCATCCCTCACTCACCACCGATGCATCCCTCAGACGCACCCGACAGCAACGAGAGCGCCTGCCCACCGCTGTCAGAACACAACACACAGCAGCGGACAGAGGCATGACCGTGTTGCCTTAAACACCTCCAGCTTCAAGCACAGCCCCGTGAACAATGCTTCTCTGCTGTTTGACGCCCGTGCTGTAACTCGGTGTGAATCTGGGGACCGTGGTGCTTTGGGACAACAGGGCACCTCCCAGAGAGACGCACAGAAGGTGCTGTCCACGTTCAGTGGCAATTCAAGAGCACAACCAAAGCCAGAGTGGTTCACGGTGGAGAGTGAGCGGCTCAGACACGTGTGGGCCGTCCACCTCCAACTCGTCACTTCTCAGGCACAGCGAAATCTTTCACGCACATGGGCCTAAAAGAAAAATCGACCAGGAATCGTTTAAACCTACAAAATAAAATTGTGCTGAGTTTACAGTGAGCATATGAGGGTCATTTTTACCTCGTCCGGCTCGGAACGACTCAGAGTTGCCCAGAGGCTTGTCTGGGCCTTTGTTCAACAAGGAGGGAGTCTACGCTCCGGGAAAACTGGCCCGTGAGAGTCCTGGGACTTGCAGTCAGGCACACGGCCTGCGGCAGCAACAGGGGACGGTGCGGCCATCAGGGACGTCCCCCGCGCCACAGGCACGCCCTTCACCTGTAAATGAGCTAAACCTGATGCCCGGTCCGTGCTGAGTCAGGGGGCAGCCCCCCCACAGCTGGCCGAGCCCCCGGGGACATGACATGACACCACCATCAGCACAGACCTCCGGGGATGCCTCACGGAGCACGCAGACTCGAAGCTGACGGCAAACTTGCTCCTTAGGTTTAAAGATTCAGATCTGGGAGACAGCCACACAGTCTGACGGACGTTGGCCAGCAGGGAGCCTGTTCCTAACGTGATGGACGGTTTTAAAATAAAGTGGAAAAGTTGAGTCGTGATGATCTTTATTTTGGTAAAATTACCCTTGGTGTAGTTTGATCAATAGATTTACTTGTGAATGGAGCCACACGTGAACACGTCCACATAAATACTCCCATAACACGTCAGAACAAATATAAGGGAGCTACAGAGTGTGGAGACTGAAGAATGGAGACACAGCTGTCCCGTTCCTTCTGGAAGGGGCCGCCGTGAGCGGGGACCTGTGTGTCAACAGGCCGTACGGGGGGCTGGGAGGAAAGCACGTGCAGGGCCTGAGAGGTTGGAGTGTGTGGAGCAGACAGTACAGAGAAGGGAGACGAGCGTGAAGACAATTATTTCACGTGGTCAAAGTATCTCTTTTAGGGAAAAGAAATGACTGAAGTTGAAAAAGATTTCTGAACTTGAATAAAAATGACGGACTAGCCCCCCAGGTTACAGCAACGGCCGCCCTCAACCTTCCCACAGCATCAGGTCCGGGGCTCCCTGGCTGCTGCTCTGGCACCCGGTCCTGGCTCCTCGCTGGATTCCACCAGATGTCCAACGAGCTCCTGCTCATCCAGCTCAGAAACACACACCTGCCCCACCCCCCCGCCCCAGCATCCATAGCACCTGCCCCAGCACCTGCACCCCCTGCCCCAGCACCTGCCCTAGCACCTGCCCCCCCTGCCCCAGCACCTGCCCCAGCACCTGCCCCCCCTGCCCCAGCCCCTGCCCCAGCACCCGTCCCCCCTGCCCCAGCACCTGCCCCCTGCCCCAGCACCTGTACCCCCTGCCCCAGCATCCGCACCCCCTGCCCCAACATCTGTACCCCCTGCCCCAGCACCTGCCCCAGCACCTGCCCCAAGAGCCCCCCGCACCTTTGGGGACAACACAATTTGCACAGAGTGTGTTTAGAGGTGACTACCGCGTGCCAGCTCTCCCTCCCCTCGAGTCCGCTCTCAGTGGCATCACTGAAACTGCTGCCATCAGGGTCTCCTGCAGCCTCGCCTGGCCCTGCAGCAGCCTCCAGCCACAAAGGAGGAAGGGACCCCTCAGCCATGGGACGAGACAGCCACAGCATCGCTCCAGCGGCTTCCCTGACAGGCCGCTGCGCCCTCGTTCCTTCCCAACGCCCCACCTCCATCTATCTCTCCCTGCCCTTACACGATGGTCTTCAGGAGTCTGGCTCTGGGCCTCCTTTTCCCACCAGAGGGCTTTCCCAGAAAACCCCAGCCTCCCTTCCACCAGGATTAACATCCAGGTATGAATCTGGATCCATCCGGATGCACCGTCGCAGAGCAGCCCCGGCCCAGAGCCTGCTAACACCCCCCGGCCCCAACTGTGTCCTGGACACAGGTGACTCATAAGCACATCGGCACAGAACCAGGGGGCCACACGTGTGCCTGGCCCCGGCCTCGCGGCTTGTGTCCTGCTGGCACAGCACTCGCCTCCCCCTCCCATGCCCTCCACTCACACCTCCCGCCCACCCCCTGCAGAGCAGCGCTGGGGAGCCGCCACAGTGCGGGTGTCCGCAAAGGACTCCCAGCTAACGACCCGCCACCGGGGCCTTCTCAGGGCCTTTCACTGCCCGAAGCTGACCAGGGCCTTATGCCCTGCGCACCCAGCCACGCCCGCCTTCTCCGGGCATGGGGCACTTTGGGCTGCCCCACATCACGTCCGCTGCGTAAAGCCGCTGTGCCGAGCACCGTGCCCAGCCCCCACCGGGCGGGCGCTCCGCCAGCCCTGGAGCTAATGTGTATTCACAACCCGCTGGTTCGTGGTCATCCCCTCATACGAGTCACGGAACGGTGCCGGGGGCACAGTCTCCTTGTCTTCCTCCTTCCCACCTGCCCGAGTGGTTCACACTTAACAAACCAGAACCCAATTCTGGACCCAAAGAGGCCTGTCCATCTCAGACACACACATCACCTGCCACAAAACAGCGCAGGTAATAATCACTTCCAGCTTCTCAAATAAGATCCTTAAGTGGGTAATGTTTAAGCTCAAAGCATGCATGATTCTTAATAATTTATACAGCAGGCATACATGAAAGACAAGATATTCCCAATGTTCAGTGATAATCTCCAGAATCTCAAAAAAAGGGAGAACTGAGACTGTATTTGTTATGGGGGAGTAGTTACAGTATCTTTTGAGACATGTCCTTCATCTTGTGGGTGTTTTCATAAATAGATAAAATACCTAATGAATAAATACACATGATTAGGTAAACACTGAATGTCAATTTACACATAAAGATTTATAGGCAAATGTGATGTTTCGCTTGAATAAGAAATCCGAGCCATTATGACAACAGTCTAAGTGTCCATCAGTAGATGAATAAAGAGACAGCACACACACATATATTTACACACACACACACACACACACACACCAGCATGGCACTCCACCATGAGAAAGAAGGAAATCCCGCCAGTTGCAACCACCTGGATGGACCTTGAGGGACTTATGCCAAGTGAGATGACGAGGGAAAGACGAATTCCTCAGGCATCACGTGATCGCATCTGTGGAATCTAAGAATCTACAGCAGGACAGCACAGGTCTGTGTCCCACACACAGGGTCCAGGGCTGAGGAGACAGCACAGGTGGGTAGAAAGCCACAAACTGTCAGCTGTGAGGAGAACATGGCCGCACATCTGATGTCACGTGGTGATTACAGTCAGTACCATGAGCGTGTGATGGGATCGGCTAAGGGGACAGACCTTAATAGTCCCCGCTGCAGCTTTGTAACGTGCAGATGGTGACCAACCAGATGGTGGGGACCCTTTCACGACACGGACGCACATTATGTCACCGCGAAACGCACTCAAGTATCTTACAGTTTTACATCAATCATCCCTTAAGCGAACGTCAAAAACAAGTCTGAATTGCACCAAATGTTTTATAAAGGTTTAATTTCAGTGTTCAATATTTTGATACAAAACAACAGAATATCTAAACAGCGACAGAACATCCTGAGTTCTTCTGCTATCGTTGTGAACTGTTTTCAGTTTGCAGATGTGGAGCTGAGTGAGGTGACGAACTGGCTTCCGTGAGTGACCTGCAAAGAAAGGAAGATCGTTAGGAAATTCTGCAGAACAGCAGTGGTGTAAGTCACAGGCAGCGTGGCCAAGAGTGCAGGCACTGCTGCACCGCTGGGGCCTGGGGCGACCGCACCACGTGTGCCCGGGAAACGGCACCGCCATCCGCACACCCGGTGAGACGTCGGCCTGTTCCAGTGCTTCTGTCACTGCCGTGGACCCCAGAGCTCCCGGGACCACGGACGGTGGGCTCGCGCTCGCTGGGGCTGGTCCAGGAGCTCATGCTGTGCCCTCCCACGGTGCCCTCGAGGCTTCAGCTCTGCCTCCCAGCAGCGTCTAGCTCTGTGCCTCCTTCCCGGGAGGCCCAGCCCCGGCTGCGAGCTCACAGCTGGCACAGCTACTGCAGGGACAGACGTGGGAGCGCCTCAGGCCGCGTGTCACTCCCTCTGTTAGCATGAAAGGCACCCACTCTGGGGACACCTGCCCAGATCGCCTGTGTTTTTCTTTCCTCTCCCTCACAGTGTAAGGTTAGTGGCAGTTAGAGCCCAGCAGGCACGGCTTCAGTGGGGGAGAGGTGGCCGCGCACGAGGTGGGGCCCAGAAGGGGGAGGAGGCTCCATCCTCCCTGGTGCAGGTGCCCACGGCCGAGGACTCCACGGATGCCGCGTGCCGGCTCCTGCCGCACCAGTCACTTAAGCCAGAGACACCCTCCCTAAAACGCCCTGACAGCCGTCTCCATCCCCGGCCCGTTTCTGCCACACGAACATTATTGTCTTGACAGCCGTCTTCCAACTAGAAAATGAGCTCCTCTGGGAAGGGCCGTTTGCCATGCAGCTCTGCCGTCCCAGTGCTGGCCCGTGGCAGGTTTAGAGAGAAGGTGAACAGACACATCACAAACAGCCTGCAGACGAGGGTCGTCTGCTGCCACAGCTGCACCAGAAAATACAGCGACGGGGCCAGGGAATGACAGTGAGGACAGGAGCGGGAGGGTGGCTGGGTAGAAATGGTATGGGCCAGGACTAGAGAATGTTCTAGAAGAACCCTACAAGGACAGACATTCCAGTGAAGATGGGTTCTCCCAGGGACACAGAGCCCATGCAATTAGGACGCCACGTCAGGCCCTTTCCCAGTGTCCGGGGCTGTAACTATGGCTGCATCTGCACGCATGTGTGCACACGCGCGCACACACACACACACACACACACACGGGAATACGTGCACACATGCGTACGTAAATGCACATGCACATGCACGTACAGTAACTGCATCTCTCTACACACGTTTATGTGTGCACGTGCACAGACAAGAAATCGCCGTGTATCTGGAAAGAAGAACCTGATAAGACGTGGCCACCGACATCAGCTGCATTCTGAATGCAGCTAATCTGCCCAGGCATCCAAGCGCGTTCTGGAACTCCACTCCGGCTTCTCCCTTGCTTCAAGGAGCCACGCCCCAGGTGGGGAAGCAGGGCCGGGGGCTTCGGGGGTCATCTGGTCCAATCCCCAGAGACACGGGACACTCACGAGGCCATCTTCCCGCGCGGGCAATAGGGCTTCTGAAAACCTGCGCGGGGCCCTCCTGCGGGAAGCGTCTGGGACTGTCACGAGCACGCAGAATGAACCCTCACCACCGCCCCCCTCCCATCGAGGGGCAAGAGCACGGGTCACCTTCTCTTCACTTTGGCTCTGCCTCAAACCCCACTGTCCCAGCAGGAGGAAGGGATTCCGGTCACAGGCGACGGGGACCGCTGAGGCGCCCACGTCACGGTGGCAGGAAGGGAGAGGCCCCTCAGTCCAGAGCTGTGTCACCAAGGGGAGGCCCGGTGACGTGGGGAAGAAGCTCAAGCAGCTCCCACGGGCAGTCATTTTCAACTGGACCCAAGCCACGAGGCCCTCATCCGGCACAGGTGGGGCGTACGTCGTCCCTGCCACGTCGTCTGGCACCTGGGTGGCACCGGCAGCCACGGACACAGACACAGGAGGTGGAGGTGAGGGGAAAGCAGGCAGCCAGGAACGTGCGGGCCATTTGAGCAGCAAACTCTCGACAAAGCTGCGAAGGGAGCACGTGCAGACGGAAGGAGGGAGCACCATCCGGAAACAGGAGCGCAGACACGGCGGCCACGGGAGTGTGGAGTCTCGCCAGTCATGAGAGAAGGTAGGGAACTGGCCCCGAACGGGAGGAGAGACGGGAGGGCGCGGGACCCCGCTGCAGCGGGCACAGCAGGGCCCTGAGGGCGGGGACTGGAAGCCGCCACACGCACACGTGCAGTCACACACATACAGACACACGTGCAGTCGCACACGTGCAGTCATACATACAATCACACACAGTCACACGCACACGTGCAGTCACACACATACAGACACACGTGCAGTCGCACACGTGCAGTCATACATTCATTCACACATAGTCACACGCACACGTGCAGTCACACACATACAGACACACGTGCAGTCGCACACATGCAGTCATACATACAATCACACAGTCACATGCACACGTGCAGTCACACACATACAGACACACGTGCAGTCACACACGTGCAGTCATACATACAATCACACAGTCACACGCACACGTGCAGTCACACACAGACACACGTGCAGTCGCACACATGCAGTCATACATACAATCACACAGTCACATGCACACGTGCAGTCACACACATACAGACACACGTGCAGTCACACACGTGCAGTCATACAATCACACACACATAGTCACATGCACACGTGCAGTCACACAGTGCAGTCACACGCACACGTGCAGTCACACAGTGCAGTCACACACACACGAGCAGTCACACACACATACAGCCACACACACAAGCAGTCACACATCCAGTTGCACACACGAGCAGTCACACACACACGTGCACAGCCACACACATACAGCCACACACACGAGCAGTCACACACACACACGTACAGTCACACACGTACAGTCACACACATGCAGTCACACACACGAGCAGTCACACACACATGTACAGTCACACACGTACAGTCACACACACGAGCAGTCACACGCACACGTGCAATCACACACACACAGGTACTGGGCAGCCTGGGCAGTCCTTCCCAATGGCTTGCTCTGGAGTCTGGACTGGTCTCGGGCCGGTGACTGCAGAGAGGAGGGGCCCCGCCGGGGCACAGGGTGTGCCCGGCCAGTTATGACCACTGGGCTGCTGGGAAGGAACACCTCTCACCAAACTTAACACTTGGGATTTCTATCTGAAAACGTGAGGATCTTTCTGGAAGTGCATTGGGACACACTTTTGGAAAGATTCATCCAGAGCTCAAAGAACTCTGTATGTGTGGCAGCTGAAGCGGCGCTTCGGGAGAGTCCCATCTCTGCCGCGCTGACCACCTCGTCACATGGAATGGGACCGCTGTCAGCGGCGCTGCGTCCTTGGAGAAACTGCAAGGCAGGGTCACGCTGACGCCTGGGAAGGAGCTGCCAGTGCCCCGGTCACGGTGACGGCACGGGCTCCACGTGTGTCCCTGGGACTTCGCTGGTTGACAGGTTCCTCCTCTCTGCACAAAACCTGTGCACGTCCGGCACGGCCTGCAGGTCACCGCAAGTCTGCCCGCGGTGACAGCCTCTGTCTGACATGCCCTGCACAGTGGGAACAGGCACACTTCTGGTCGACCTCTACTGCCAGCAGGGGAGGGGTCTACTTCCCCATCTGAACCCCTGTCCCGGAGGGTGAGGGGGGCGGTGGGGGGACAGCTCCCTTCTACACCTGCAACCCGGCCACACTGTTAGGGACACTGAGGAAGGAGGCGTCCCAGAAGGCCGCCTGCGGGGGGTGCTGACCTGGCAGGAAGCCGGAAGGTGACAGGCCCACACTGCTTGTTGCAAACCGGGGAAGGCCCATGAGGCCCGGGCGTGTGACAGACGTGCTCAGGAGACACCGCGGGGAGGAGCCTGCGTCCCCGGCCTCTCCCTCAGGAAATAAACTCTGGGCAAGATCATTTGAATCTAAGTCTTGTGTAGTCTGCAGCTGAGTTCTTACCAATTTAGGGAATTACTTTGTCTCCTTAACTCTTCTCACCATGTGAACGGACAGTCTGTCCAGGCCTCTGACCACCTGAGATCAGTGCAGCCGAGACGGGTTTCTGCCTGCCCACATCTGTGCGTCTGTAATTCGGGGGAAATCTCTCGGATAACTGGCCCGGAGATGATCCACCCCCACAAGTCACAGCGTCTTTGCTGGAACCCAAACGAGGATGCCACAGGCGCCCCAGCCACACCCTGGATCTCAGAGGCCACAGGCGCCCCAGCCACGTCCGGTATCGCAGAAGCCACCTCCATCACCAGGACATGAGGTGGTTTCAATTGTTCTTCTCTAAGCAAATAAATAGAAGACACAAAATATACCATATTTTATGCCTGGTCATGTAGTGATCTTTACGCCTGAGGAAAATCAGCACTTCCACACTTTCGGATCCGCCTTATGAAGCTCCTAGCATGAAGGACGACCATATCTTCATAGGACTTAAGGCGTCCCACCTCGGCTGGTGCTGTGTGTCCCCAGGAGCACGGTGAAGGTAACACTGATTACTCTGTAAACACACGTGGCCATCACAGCAGCAGACGGATTTCCACCCTCAGTCTGACACTCACCCATCAGCTGACTTTTGGTAAACTCTCTCCCCCCCCTTTCAGCATCTCTCTCTACCAAGTGTGTACAAACTGAGCACTCCTGCAGCAGGATGCTGGCTACCACCCCACCTGCTCCCAAGGACCCTGACCAGCAACCACATGGATGCGGGGCGGGGAGGGATGGTGGTCCCCACTGAGCCAGACAGACTCACTCTGCCCCAAATCCCAAGTTTGCAAGACTGTGTTCAGTCTCTCGAGTGTGGACCCTCAGTGAGGCAAACCCAGATCTGGATGCTAGTGCCATCTGTCGTGCCCTGGGTTCTGGAAGGTCTCCACCAACAGCTGGATAACCCAACTCACTTTTGCTTGGGACATTTTGTTTGGATTTCCGTTCCTTTAAAACTGAAGGGGCGCTACGATCAGGGTCACACGTGTATTCCCGGGACAGTCCCAGCAGGTGCTCAGTGTCCTGGTAACTCGGCCATACGTCCCTCTCACTCTCAATCACATGCTGAGTCAGCTAATAAGTTACAGAGTCACAATTCCAAAGCCCTCACCCTGTTCTCTGAGTACAAAAAGAGGTGAGACGGTACATGGGCAGATGTTAGAACGCTGCAGCTGTCGGGTGCAAGCCCTCGCTCCTCGGAGAAGGGTCTGGAGCACTTCACTAGGAGAAAGAACTCGGCAAACCCTTGTTCACTGAGAGAAGCCAGTGTTCCAGCCAGCAAGGGCCTCGGGGTAGCCTAAGGACCGGAAAGCACCTGTTCTCTCGGGCTGCTAACAACCCATAGTTGCTAACGCACCATCTCCCGTTAAAATGGGAGCTCAGCGTTTTCTTCAGGAACAGGACGGCCTCCTTCTACTTGGAAAGCGAATAAACGAAGAGTTCACCTCACTGCAAGCGCATCGGCCAACGCTGCTCCAGCACACAAACACTTAGTAAGTGTAAAGTTTATCCGTCCCTGGAAAACAACGCATCGACTTTACAGAGACAGGCTTACCGCCATCAGGCCTCAACGTGCGCATCTGCTTCCTGCTGTGCGTCTTACGTGCTGGCGACGGAAATACTGAGCCAGAGCTCACAGAATAACTGCACTGTGCTCCCGGGGAAGCGGCGCCTGGTCTGCACCCCTCTTCCATCCCTGCACACGGGCTGTGCCGGAAGGGCCCCCAGTCCACGCTGTGCCCCGTAAGGCACCGTTCTCATGCCCCAAGACTGGGGCATCACTCAGGTTATCCTATCCTGAGCCAAAGGCTGGATCACCGACCCCACATGTGTCCCGGGCAGATGCCAGCAGGTGAGAGAATACGGCCGAAACACAGATTCCACACACTTCTACAAGTATAATCACAGCAAAGCGAACTCTGAAACAGTCAGAATGTGAAGCAAAATAAGCCCCATTCCCTGCAGACACAGGATTACTAAATGCTGCGGAAATACTCACCTGCAAACTGGGACGTGGCCTCCGCCGCAGATGACGATGGCCAGGCCGTCCGGAAGCCTGTATGGAGGGCAGGCACCACACTCGACACCCAGAATTCTCTCCTCCAGCAGGGTGCGGCCGAACCGTCCTGGGGCGGTGACTCTGCAGTGGAGACGCGCTGGTCTGGGTGCGTGTCACCTGGTGCAACGTCCCAGGACAGGAGGGGCGGGTTCCTGAACTCCAGCAGCGAGCTGTGATCCGGGCAGGAGCCGGCGGTGCATCCGCGGTGTTCCTCAGGTGTGAGGAGCGCTTCGTGCTCGCTAGGAGAGAACAGCGTGTGCGTGAAAACGAGCAGCTCTGACCGGGGTGGTGGCACTGCACACAACAAAGGACCCTTCCACACAGGACAGGCCAAGAGCACTGTGACGGGACTGACCTGTTCAGCCTGGAGGGCAGCAGACGGGGGCCGGTGGCCGTCACCCGCAGACGCGTCGTCTCCGCCCCAGGCGCACGGGCCTGCCTTCCGACCGTCCTCCCAGACAGCCGCGTCAGCTTGACGCTGTCACTGGATTTCAGGTTTGGAAAGGAAATCACACACAACGAGGCACCAAACGTTCTTTAACAGACAAGAAGGTGAAATCTCAAACCGCGATGTTTCGGCTGAAGTGACAGTTGAAATGTGTCTTCTTTGAATTAACAAAACGCTTCCGAGAATAAGGTCTAGAATAAAGTAGCCAATTAATGTAAAAATTACGAACTCTGGTTACATATCACGAGTTAGGAATCTTCAGCGTGATCGTGAGGGTGAAGGAACTTAATTCCTGTCAAGAGGAACGCGTGCTAACGGCCCACACGCGCGGAGCAGCGCAGGGCGGGGGCCACCGTCTCCAGGTGCTCCGGCTGCCGCGGCCTCGGCGCACGTGCACCTGCGGGGGGCCGAGAGCCGCCAACTAGCAAGACAGTAAAAGGTGATGTCTTCGCAGAGAGCGGCCTGATCGAATGCAAACCACAGTCGCAGGAGCTACTCTGTGGTCCCACCAACTGTTCCTGGTTTTTCCTTCGAAGCCCCCACCCACCACCGTAAACCAGCAAGGAAGCCCTGACCTTGGGAGTCTGCCCACAGCAAAGCACGGTCAGGGTCCAGAGACAGTGAGGTCAGGGCCAGCCGTTCCCCATAAAGGGCCAGGGAGGAAATACGTTAGCCTTTGAGGAGGACACGTCCTCTGCCACAATGATCACTGCGGGGGAAACAGCCGGCCAGGATGGACCCCCACGGGGGGCCGGGGGCCGGTAAAGCTTCGTGACCACAGGCAGGGGGACACAGACTGTGGTTCACTGGCCCCGAACTGGGGCCATCCAGGGGCAGGACTGGATGACCGCACGGGGTGGAGAAGCTGAGAACACGTTCCCCGCACACCGCAGACCCCGTGCGGAGCAGGGTCAGGACCCCGGGGCTCCAGGGTCACCCTGCAGACCCCGTGCGGAGCAGGGTCAGGACCCCGGGGCTCCAGGGTCACCCTGCAGACCCCGTGCGGAGCAGGGTCAGGACCCCGGGGCTCCAGGGCCAGCAGGGGTGCTGGGCAGCAGCCCCACGTGTGGATGTCCTACATAACGCAGTGAGACACGTCACCTCTGCTGCCTGGTCGTGGCACAAGGGGACAGCACCCTCTGTCTGTTGTCTAAGGGAGGACCCTCTAGCACCACCTGGGTCACGGCCACCTGTGACACCTGGGAACGGCGCAGTGCAGGAGACCTCAGGTGCAGGGACACCACACTGGCGCTCCTCCCCTTGGGTACCAATCCCAAATTTCCTTCGAGACCCATGTCCAGCACCTGCCCCGGGGCTCACACGGCGAGTCCTCCATCCTGAACTCTGCGGGATCACAGCGCCAGCGACACCAGCACATCAGCCTCCACACTCTTCCCGTTCTTTTCATCAGCATTTATGCTTTCCCTCATCCGTTTACAAGAGGCTACCCCTATTCTATCCTGCACACAAGACTGTACACAGTAGGCACTTAACAAATGCTTGTTAACTTTTTCACACCAATGACTTAGTTCAAAAGCTCAAAACATATACAGATAGCTGCTGACTACTCACAAACATGAGCAGCGGGGGTCTGTCAACAATCTGGTGTGAGTCCCGGCGTCCCAGAGAGAGCGTGGGCATGCGGGGGCGGGCAGGGGCCCGGGCACCACGACTCTGCATTCAGCACCCGCACAAAGAGCAAAGTACCTTCCCAGCCCAGGCTTCTTCCTGCGTAAAGTTGGAATAACACTGGCAGTGGCCTCCCAGGGTGTCTGGAGGTTAAATACGACACATGTTGAAATCATCAGGCATTTGGGGTGGCTCAGTCGGCTGAGCTTCCAACGTCGGCCAAGGTCATGAACTCGCATTTTGTGAGTTTAAGCCCTGCATCGGGCTCTGTGCTGACGGCTCGGAGCCTGGAGCTGCTTCGGACTCTGTGTCTCCCTCTCTCTCTGCCCCACCCCTGCTTGGGCTCTGTGTCTTTATGTTCAGAAATAAAGATTTAAAAAATTAAAAAATAAATCGTCAGGCACTTAACAAGCACTTGGGTGTTACCCTGAAACATACCAGGAAGGTCGGCAGAGAGAGGCTGTGGGCAGAGGAAGCTGCTGGACAGACAGCGTCCACCCAGCCCGGACATAGCTTCCCAAGAACACGGACACAGAGCTCCCGGTTCACCAGCCTCCGGAGCCAGGATGCAAGTGTTCGGGGCACTCTTTATCCCGAAAATGGTATCACTTTTTTATAAAGCTTCCTTCCACTGGTGCTTTCTTTTTCAATTACGGAAACAGAGACAACTAAGAGGGGGACACGGGTGGGCGTTCAGGCGTGCCAGGCATGGAAGGTGGATGATGTCAGAGGAGCAGCTCACAGGATGGCAGCTGAAGATCCACGTTCAGGACGCGGCAGAGCTCAGCTCCGAGCTGGACCTGAGGGAGGCGGCAGAGGCCGGGAGGTGGGCAGGCTCGCGGGGGCTCGCTAAGCACCTGGCCTTTGTTTGCAGAGCCTGTGAAAGGGCCGCCAGGCCACTTCTCCAGTTAGAGCCGTGCTTCCTAGCCTGAGCCACCCCAGGAACTGGTCTGGACCTGAGAATGTGTTCCTGTGTCCTGTTCACGCTGAGTGAAGGACAGAACAAGAGAATCCCCTTGACAAAATGCACAAGCCCCTAATGAAAACCACTGTCCCAGCTCCTGATTCCTTGGTCACTGAAGGACCCAACCCTGAGGGTTACTTGTCTGGGCTCATTCTTTTGGGTCCTGCCTGTACATACACCTTGAGGGAAATAGCACCAAACCACTTTATAGTTTAGATTGCTAAGATGTGATTCGAGTTTAACTGCAGGGGTTAAAACAAAGTCTTCAGGACCCTCAGGAATTAATTTTCAAAGGAAAAAAGACAGTAAGTATGGCAGGAAATTGGGATGATAATTTTCTCAGGTCCCTCAAATCATACCCCTGAGGTGGCCACCTACTAGCTAAACCACTCCCACTCGCTCAGATTTTTCTTAAATCTCATTATGCTCCACTGAATGTCTTTAACAGGAGCTGCAGACTGCCTGAAAACCAGTGGTGCTGCTGACTTCAAACCGAGTGCGCAAGTGTGCATATGTGCTTGCATGTGTTATGTGTATATGCATGTGTGTTTGCCTGCATGTGCATGTGAGTATGCATGTGCATGTCTGCATGCATGTGTGCATGTGTGTGCGTCTGTGTTTGCGCATGTGTGTGCGTCTGTGTTTGTATGCATGTGCATGTCTGCATGCATGTGTGCATGTGTGTGCGTCTGTGTTTGCCTGTGTGTATGTGTGCGTGTGAGTATGCATGTGCATGCGTGTGTGCATGTGTGTGCGTGTGTGTGCACGTGCATCTGTGTTTGCACATGCATGTGTCTGCACATGGGTGCACATGTGGGTGCGTGTGTGTACATATACATGTGTGCGCATGTACGCTGTGTAGCACATGTGCATGTGTGTCTGTATCTGCATGTGTGTGTTTGCATGTGTGTGCATGTACGTTGTGTGCCATGTGTGCATTTGTGTGCATGTGCATATGTGTATATGAATGTGTGTGCATACACTGTGTGCCACATGTGTGCAAGCACACTTGACCATGTGCACTGGGTGAGGACATGTGTGTCTGCATGCATGTGTATGTGCATGTGTGCGCGTACAGTGTGCCATGTTTGCACATGTGTGCCTATACATGTTTGTGTGTGCTCATGTGCATATGTGTATATGCGTGTGTGTGCATACACTGTGTGCCACATGTTTGCAAGCACACTTGACCATGTGCACTGGGTGTGGACATGTGTGTGCATGTGTGTGCGTACACTGTGTGCCGTGTTTGCATGTGTATGCCTGTGCACGTTTGTGTGTGTATGTGTGTATGTACACTATAATGCTGTGTGTTTCCATGTGTGTGCATGCACTCTGGGTTCATACATGTCTGTGTGTGCATGTGTGTAGGTAAGCATGTGCGCATGTGTGTGTGCACACAAGTGTGTGTTTATACCCAAACAGCTGCTGACTAACCAATTAAAAGATATTCTTAAAGGAACAGTCTGTCGAATCTAAATAATTCTTTTGGTCACAGCACAGCTGCGATGAACCCATAACACTCTTTCTAACTTAAAGCTGTAGCTGGAAACCTGTTCTGAAAGACAAATTATTCACAGTATTCTTTAGTTGCGTGAGATCCAGTGTGCAAAACCACAAGCACCCCAGAGGCTTGTTAGTGACAAACCAGCATCCGGTACAGAGTCCCATAATGCTCCTTCGAGAAGACGGATGGGCCTCTGATATTGATTATTCTCTAGTTTAGATAATAATCTCCCAAGTCAGCCCCACGTGCTTTGCAGAGTGCCAGGGTTATATAAGCAAGGGCGCCATGCCTCCAGACGGAGGAGACGTGGCCCATTTTGCTCACAGCGCAGGTTGACACAAACAGGTTCCTGATGATGCAAATTCCTAGCAGAATAAAGCAGCCGAGCTCCGTCAGGGTCACGGACTCCACTTCCTGCTGACACAGGGCACGATCGCCTGACTCCATCCCCTTCCTAGGCTGTGTATTCAAGCCGGGGGAAGATCTACTGGACGCTCACATCCCCACGTGCATTCAGACATCCCACTTCATCCTCCACACGTCCGAAGAAACACATCAGTGCGTCCGTAAAGGTCTGTTAAGGTCTGTTCGAGGTTTTAACTCTGGATGACAGCCAAATTCTCAACAGTTAGATCCGCCTTCAAAAAATCCGTGTGCTCCACGGGGCGCCCGGGTGGCTTAGTCGGTTAAGCGTCCGACTTTCGCCCAGGTCATGATCTCGCGGTTTGTGGATTCGAGCCCCGCGTCGGGCTCTGTGCTGACTGCCAGCTCAGAGCCTGGAGCCTATTTCAGAGTCTGTGTCTCCCTCTCTCTCTGACCCTCCCCTGCTCACGCTGTCTCTCTCTCTTTCCTAGAAATAAAAAAAAAAAAAACATTTAAAAAAAAAAAAATCCGTGTGCTCCTTGGGTCAAATAAGCCATTATAAAGGCAGCCAGTCCTGCTCATTACACAGTTAGCTCACAAAAGGTCCGTGAAATTTCTAATAAAATGGAAACCAGGTTTATTCTTGCTTTGCAGGTGGACTAGGCCTTAATGAACAGAAGGTGAATCTATTTCACCAAGGCCAGGAGGCCTGAGCATTAGGGAAAACAGGGCTGCACAGTCAGCGGCTTCAAGTCGGGGTCCGAGGGCTCTTGAAGAGGCAGCACGTTCTATAATGAGGACGGCCGTCTGACTCACGGGAAGAAGAGGACCCTGGACACCGGGCCCTTCAAGCCCACGCCCGCAGCAAGGCCCGGAGTTCCCAAGGACGGGTACCCCCTAAGGTCTCAGGTAATCAAAGGGCAAGACATGACAGGGTCTCTGGGGGGTTTGCAGCAAGGAGGATCTGGGGACAGAATGCACTGGGGGGCTCCCCCCCGCCCTCCCTTGCGCCTTGCCCAGGGCTCCAGCAGGGGTGTGCTGGAGGCTGTGTGTGTGGTTAGTGGTGTCGTCCATCTGGTCACTGGCATCTCTGCACGGAAGGAATGGGAGAGACAGGGCCCCCCCAGAAGCCGGCAGGGAGCAGACCTGCCGTGCTGACGGCTGGGCGCTGGGCAAGCTGACGGTCAGGAGCACGAGGCCCGTCACTACGTGTAGGGACGCTTCTCTTGCTCAAGATGCAGGACGCACGGCCAAGGGGACAGTAGAGCCGCTCCCACTAACCACAGCCACGTTAAGCATTTGGTAGGGTTTCAAGTCATGATTCCATGCGTTAAACTTTACCTCATGTGGGAACAGCCAGCCATCTAAGTTACAATGCATCAGTAAGAAAATAGGATTTTACATACAAATATTCACACTGTTCCCTTTTCAAGAACATAATTCTTTTTAAAAATTGTTACAAATCAGGGGCACCTGGGTGGCTCAGTTGGTTGAGCCTCAGACTTCCTCAGGTCATGATCTCAGTCTGTGGGTTCGAGCCCCGTTCTGCTGCCATGTTTTCAGGCACACATTGTTATGACCATCACTGCAATCAAGATGCAGGGTCACTCCCCGTGGCGGTGAATTTTGAGCACAACGTGGTATTTATGTTTTCACGCAGTTGGAGGATATAAAAGACGACAGCATGACACTTCGTACATGATCTCATGCCAAGTGGATCTTACAAAGGAGGGCAGTGAACAATGTGGAAAAGGGTTCAATTTGCTGGTAGGAGGTCCACCTGGCACCAAACAAAACTTCTGCATTTACCGGAACATGGTCATAAATCCATCTGATAGGGAAATCAGGCCGATAATCAGTTCTCTCCATAACTGGCCCGGAGGGTCAGCGGGGTGGCTGTGGACAGACTCTGACTCCCTCATGCATGCCCTCTCACACTACGAGGCTAAAAGGGTAAAAGCACGCTTCCGGATTCCAGAACACTGTTTAAGTGCCCTCCAGCTCGACGCAAGCTAGCCCTAAACTGCACGGACACACCAAGTCAACACCAACACCGCACATGTGTTCAATCAGCCCCCACCCACCTACTTTATGTCGCAAGTAACCGTGATCTCGAAATGCGACTTGGAGGAATAAGGAGACGCCACTTGAGCTCACCCAGTGTACTTGGACTGGAGACAAAATGAACATGAGCCAACGTGGGCTAAGCCACTGCATGGGGCTCCCCGGGGCTTGCCCCAGGTGACATCAACTTGTGGCCCCTCGAGGGCAAGCAGGGAACCGCACATCAAGACTCTGACATGTGATACCTGCAGCCCCAGTACCCATTTCCAGGAACGTCCTGGGGAAATTTCAATAGTATGGGGAACTTAGAAATGATGGTTTTAATACTCTAGAAGCCAAAAAACTAAAAACAAGTTAAACATCAGTTCTGTTCTCATGTGCGTTGGGCACTTACTTCGTGCCAGGCACCTCCACGGGACTACAACACGGGTATGAAAGATTTAAAATATATTCCTGATATTTGAGAAACTTACAATCTCGTGGGTTGGGCACCAAATAAAAAGACAGTTTCAATACAACATGACAGTAAAAACACCTGAGAAAAGCTTACGTGGTCTGTGCGTGGTCCCCAGCGGCGTCACTCAGTGGTCTCCATGCAGAGCCCATCTGCACCAGGTCGCGCTCCCTGAAGGAGCCAAGGGGTCAGGGCAGCCGCCCTAGGAGGGAGCGAGCATCTGGGCCATCCCAGCCCCACACAGTCCAGCAGCCACAGGCCGTCACACAGCAGGGCCAGGACCCAGTGCTCCCCCAGCCTCTGGAAACGACATATGTTGGCTGTAGTGTCAAGGCCCTAAGCTGTGGCCTGTTACACAGCATCTGTCAGCACAAGGGATGAATCTGTTGGAAAGTGATGTGGCCAGAGAAACACTCCATCCACCTGCAGACACGTTAGAGCGGTCACGCTAGCGGCCCGCCGGCCATGACATCGGTATCGAGACTCACTGGGGCCTGGGCTCATCGACAATGTAACGTGTGAGGCGTTTCCACGGTCTTCGCCGGGCTCCTCCCAAAACCAGCAGCCACGACGGCCGGCCCGCGGCCGGGACTGAGTACGAGGAGCAGGTAAGGAGGGCAGGGGGAGCTCGGGTGTGTGGCTCCTCCGTGTGCACCTGCCGCCTGCTCCCGCGGCCGTGGCTGGCAGCTCCCAGGACGGTGAGCCCATGCTGGGTGTGAGGCGGGCCCTCCAGGTGGCCCTCTGAGGCCACGTGCGCAGAAGCAGGGGTGGACGCGCTGGCTTGGGACGGCCCTGCCCACCCACATGGCCACGTTCCTGGCCAGCACGGCCCTTGGGAGCGCACGAGAAGGCTGGCTCCGAGCTGGAGTCCCCGGTTACAATTCGAACCCGCGTGCCATAGCAGGAGCCCAGAGCGCGCCGTATTTAGTAGCGAATCAGCTTCACTTACCAGCTGTGGCTGCGCAGACACGTGGTGCCTGGGGGGCACTCACAGGAGTGAGCAAACCCACCCTCCCTCGCACCTGTCAGGCGCTCCTTGAGGCCGTGCCTTCCTCTCAGCCAGTAGGCACCTTCCTCCTCTTGTTTTGCTTTGTTCCTTTTAAAAATGGTGACGGACTCAGGAATCAGGGGACACAGCCAGGAGCAAGTGCACTCAGGCTCTAAGCCCCACAACACAGCCCCCCCACAGGGCACCAGACCCCCCCATAGGACACCAGACCCCTCCTACAGGACACCAGAGCCCCCACAGAGCACCAGGCCCCCCCACAGGGCCCCCAGGGCCACTCAGGACACCAGACCCCCCCCACAGGACACCAGACCCCCCCACAGGACACCAGACCCCTCCTACAAGACACACAGCCCCCCCACAGGACACCAGCCCCCCCACAGGACACCAGACCCCCCCACAGGACACCAGACCCCTCCTACAAGACACACAGCCCCCCCACAGGACACCAGCCACCCCCACAGGACACCCGACCCCCCCCCACAGGGCACCAGACCCCTCCTACAGGACACACAGGCCCCCCCACAGGACAGCAGCCCCCCCCACAGAGCACCAGGCCCCCCCACAGGGCCCCCAGGGCCCCCTTAGGACACCAGACTCTCCCACAGGACACCAGCTCGCCCCCACAGGACATCAGCTCCCCCCCACACAGGACACCAGACCTCCCCCAGGACACCAGGCACCCCATCAGGGCACCCAGGGCCCCTCAAATGACACATAGCCCTCACCACAGGGTACCAGCACCAGACCCCCAGGACACCAGGACCCCCCACGGGGTATGCACGCCCCTTCCCCTGCAGGGCACCTGACCCAACCCCTATCTTGAGGCTCCTGGCCGGGGAATCTGCTGACCACACCCCTCCCACGCTCAGAAAGGGAAGCAAGCAGGCTGACCTTCCAGGCGCCCACCCCACCCCGGGCTGGGCTCGTTAACACACACCAGTCAGTTCTCGTAGACGATTTCCTCAGCGTGGCTGTAGTTAGACACGGTCCTGGGACTCCCTCCCTACGGCCTCCTTCCCCTTGCTTACAACGGGCCCTGGGGCCCCGAGGAAGGACCGAAGAGGTGCTTTGAAAACCAGCTAGAAAAACTGTATTTGTGTAGTACTGCCTGTTTTGTTTTTGTTTTGTTTTGTTTTTAATGAGGCAACAAAGAGCCCTGGGGTCTGTCTGCCAAGAAGCAAAGCACGTCATTACGCCTCTCAGCTCTGCGGCCAGGGCCGGGACTGGGCAGCGCACCTCAAACTCTCCATCTGTAAAATCTGTAAAATGGGGTGATGAGAGCAGCCGAGGCAGGTGAAGGGAAGCAGGGTGCCCAGAATGAAGGGTGAGAGTAAGCGCATTGCGTTCACCTCGCGGGGAAATGGGCACCTGTCACAATGGAGTCAGCTGACCGGGTTTCAGGCTCAAACAAGCTCTCACACGGGTGGTTTTCCGGCCCAGCCTGCTGGTGACCCTCACAGCTTCCGTCAGCTTCCAAATCAGGGATATCCTTCTTGCTTCCTGGTGCTGAAAGAGTGTCAGAAGTCTATAGGGGGTTACCACCTGCATACGCTCGAGGGGAATCCAGGAAACACGGCTAGCCTCCCGCTACGCGCAAGAACCTGAGAGCCGTTTGAAGCTTCGGCATTAACTTGAAAGCTAAAACCAAACAGTGATGCTTATATCAATTCTAAAATATTACTTGTGCTTTACCCTTAAGAAAAGTTCAGCTTTTTCCCTTTTGTCTCTAGAACTTTAGAGATTTCAATATACTTGATATTATATCAGAGTGCCTTATAAACATAAGCACTTCAATAAATACTGGTATATCATAAGTCATAACATTTTTACGTAGGAAAAAGGTCTAAAAAACTGTAATTATTATTTAAATATTCTGTTGCCAAAAATTGGGCTAAAAATGATAAATATTAAAAACAAACTTAGGGAAATAACATTAAATTAAGTTTTTGTCCAAAAATCGCTGAGCAGGCTTCCGGCTGGAGCACCACCAAGTGACGTGGGCTCTGGACCCAGACAGCAGAGAGGAGCCCTTTCAGTCACCGTCTCCTCTGGGTCGTAAAGAAGTGAGAAGAAAAGGGAAGGAGGCAATCACTCCCTCGTAAAAACGTCAGAGGCGGGAACTGAAGCCGCATCACAGAACCAAGGCGCAGTCAGGACCAGCACGGATCCAGACACTGCCGAGACCACGCCCCGACACGGAAGAGCCAGAGAGCACCATGAAATCAGAGAGAGGAAATGAGGTCGGCCGCGCGTGCACAGGCCGGCGCGGGCAAGCGGCGCGGCTGGAGGGCACCCGCAGACACCCTCACTCGCAAGCAGAAATAACCCCACAGATCGTCGGAGGAGGGGCCTCCGCCATGAAGGGAGCATCTCAAGCTCCAACAGAAAGGGGCCGACGCACGCTACATGGTCTGTGCACAGTGACGGCGCCAAGAAATGCATAGAAAAGATAAAAGTATAAATTTCTAAAATGTATCAACCATGCAGCTTTGATACGACACCTGACTTCAGCAGTTCTGGGGGACACTGCGGCCCGAGGACCTCTTGGTGGCCAAGGCACCCTGGACGCAGAGAGGCTGTCGTCGGCCCCTGGCGCCCAACAATCGGGAACACAGCATAGGGAGAGAACATGCCCCCACATAAAGCACCAGCACGCGGGACTGCGACCACAACACGCGAGTCCCCACAGAGCCCTCAAGAGCCGAACGGTCCCAGGGCCCTTTGGGAGGAGCTCTTCCGGCAGCTGTGCGCTAGCTCCGCACGGAGCCGTGTCGAGGCCTAGGGTCCTGAGGAGCCTCAGTGCAGCCACAGACAGCATCGCTCCCACATGTGACGCTTGCTCAGTGCACTGTTACAGTCACCGTACAGGTGCGCCCGGAGTTATGGGGGAAACAGTAAGTGAACCTGCTTGTCACCATGGGCTCCGGCGGATACCGGGCCCTTCTGCCCTCCTTCAAATCAGGTCACCTAGCGGTGTTCACTGCCGTGGGGACAGAGCCCCTTCACTTCCGACGTTTGGGGGGAGCTTGGCCGTATGCCGTCCTTGGAGATGGAAATCCTGGCTGCTACCTCCTGGAGACTAGGCGGCCAGAGGAAAGTCAGGTGGGCTGTTAAAACACGGACACGGTCAGGTCCCCTTAGCGTCAGCCTGAAGCAAACCCGCCCAAAAGCCGTGTGGTGCAAGGGGCCAGGCAGACTCCGCCCGCTCTCCTCGGGATTACCGTTCACCCCACCAAGAGCAACGTCTGGGAGCACCACGCCAGGGCAGGGGCTGCTCAAGGTGCTAAGCACTTGGGGGACTCGTGTCGAGCCCGTGTGAGCTCAGGGACTCTGAGCCACGCGGCTCCTGCCTGTCACGGACACGCTTCCCTTGGTCCTGCCTGTGGGGACACACGGCAACCAAAAGGCAGGACCACGCCATCTCAAACAGTCTTCCCTTGACAGATTACCGATTTTCAGGGAATTTAACCAAATTCTGCACTCAGGATGCTTTGTTCTCAGATACGCCTTAGGCTTTATTAGGATTTCACTTTATGAAACATCATAAAAAATTCTTTATAAATTTGATTGGTCCATTCTCTTTCGAAACATTTCTCTCTGCAAAACTTTCTCTGCATGAATCACCCTGCCTCACTCCGTACCTGGAGAACAGATAGGGAAAGTGACGTTTTAGAGACACCTGTGTGCTAACCACACACACCACTTCGTTCAATCCCGACAGCGCTGCGTGTGAGAACACTCCCGTCCTCCACCTACGTAAATTAAGGTTCTGAGGGATTAAATAAGGGGTCTACACAGCATCAGATCTGAGGCCCTAGTTTGGCTCTGAAGCTCTCATACCCGCCCCTACCAATAACCAACACTCAGCACTGAGATGTACTGAAGGGCCCGACCAGGCCTCCTGACCGTTTCCAGAAGTCCCGTCCCACAGATCCGAACGAGCCCACACGATGCCGCGCTCCACCAGCACCGACGCAAGCCCAGACCAGCCTCAGTGCAGCCACGGTCGTGGCAGAGACACGTGGAAACGTTACAGAGACTACAAAGCATTTTATAAATATGTGCTTTTACTTCCCTCTTAAGGTTTGCTGGGAAGTATGTCTGAGACATTAAGCGGCTCTTCTATCGAAGTGCAAAGTGTAGATAAATACACGCGGCGGCAGCATGGCGAGGTGTGGGCCAGCGGCCTGCCCGTGGGCAACACCAGGACATTCAGGCCGGTCCTGTTTAACGACCAACGAAGAACACGGACACCTGTTCACAGGGCTTTCGTTTACTTCTTACGTCGATCGCTCGCACCACACGCAGCGACCCAAACTAAATGACGACAACGATGAAACCTGACACAACAGCGCCTGTTTCTGAACCCCGTTGTGCTCAAGTGAGCCCCGCACACTGGCAGCGTCCTGGGGGCTGACATTCAAGCTGAGCACTGTCCACACTGCCTCTCTGGGCCAGGCCCTTCCTCTGGACAGTCCACCACGGCACGGCAGCCCCGGGTCGGTGGCTTGGGCTTGGCCATGGTCTGGAGCCGTGTGAGCCGAATCTGCACCCACCCCCTCAGAAATAAGGGGAGGGCTCAGGCTGGAGGTTGGGGTGTTTCTGCTGCTGATGGGGACCTGAGGTCGGCGCACACTGACACCTTACCCAGGCAGAGGACGTTGGCGTCAGAAGGCACCAAGCCCCCGTCCACCTGCCCGCCTCTACATTTGAGGACACACAGGCCCAGGCCGGCAGTGCCCTGGGCCGGGACCCAGGCTTCCACGCCTCCGCCCGGGGCTCTCTCCACTGCGACTGTACAGTACATGCTTCTAACAAAACCTGGAAGCGACTTCCTACCCCAGGGCGGGAACTGACGCCCAGAAGCACCTGTGGGACACGGGGTGGCACAGGAGTGCCAAGTACCGGAAAGACCACTGTCACAACGCCTCTCCATCCAGCACCGCCATCTCTACAGAGAAAACGCCCCCCATCCAGTCGCACGCCTACCGCGACCTCAGAGTCTCACGAACAGAGAGGAAGCAGAGGCTCAGATACTGGCAGACAGGTCCCGGTGGGGCGGTGCAGCTGCAGTGTGTGCTCCACACCTGTGCCCTTACACTGGCCGGCTCAAGGTCTGTCGGCCTCTGGGTGTGGAGGGGACAACATGTAAACTGAGTGCTGACCTTATACCGTGTGCCCCCAAACTGCCCAGACATCAAGGTCTCACGGACAGAGGAGGAAGCTCCGAGCCACATTATCAGTGAGCTGCAGTTGCCTTAAAGGAAAGGTGTAGACAGAAATATGAGGCCAGAGCAGATGCATTCCCCTGGCACATCTGTCTTAAAGGGGTTGTGTGTGTGAAGCTGGGAGAGGGTCGGGGCCGCCTGTAACGGCCCACCATCACGAGGCCACATCACGAATGGACCTGACACTCGGCTCCCAGGCCAGGGGTGCCGGCTCCGACTGTGACTATGAGGCCACAGAGAAGGTCAGGTGCCTGGCAGGGCCCGTGTGGTCAGAAGTGCCAGCAGGTCTTCGGCACTCACAGGGGTGAGGTCCTGAGACTCAGAAATCCTCGGAATTGCAAACAAGCCCACGGCATTTATCTCTCGAGAGAATTCCACATTCTAACAAAAATTCTCGTTTTCTTAAACCTCCTTGCCTTCGCTTCCATCAACAGCACCACTGGTTTTCTTTATAGGGCTATATTTTTTTCCCTACAAAGAGACAATCTCTATCACTTCATAAAAATCCTTTACAAACTCTCGGTGGAAAAAAGCCCCTTGCAGTACAAGCACGTGGCAGTAATTCACATCCTTGGCTGACTGCTGAAAACTCCTCGTACCTGGGGAAAAGGAACTCAGGAGACAGTGCAGATGATCAATGCTTCCTCCAGTCCAGCTGAATATAAAACACACACACATAAAAACAGCAACAACTACTGAGTGCTTACTGCATACTGGGGGGTGGGGGGCTCTGTGCGCTGGTGCACAGCATACCAGTAACTTAACTGGCACGTGCCCTGCTAGGCACCACCACGCCCACTCTGCCAACTCTGCAGCTGAGAGAGTGGAGGCACGCATCCCAAGGGAGCCGGCCAGGGGCTGGGGTCCACGCTCAAATGCTGTGCACACTCTCCGTGCCAGGGGGTACTGGTCAGACAAGACCAGGCAGGCTGAGAAAGGGGGCAGCTAACTTCCAAGCAGCAGCAAGAAACATGCCTGGACAAGAGAAAGAGGCTTTCTGAATTAGAAACACTGGCATCTGATTGGGCTGAATATGCCAAGAAATAGAAAAGAAACTTGAGATATCAAGACTCGCTGTAATTCTAGTCAATATTAAAATCCAAACTTCTCATGAAAGCCCACAGAATGGGAGGGAATATTCCCAAATCATACATCTGAGGAGGGATTAATATACATAACATACAAAGGACTCCTATAAGTCAACAAAAACAAAGCAATTCAAAACTTGTAAAGGACCTGAAGACGCGTGTCTCCACCAGAGACCTACCGATGGCCAGTGAGGACATGCGAAGATGCTCACCACCACCCGTCGCAGAGAAAGCCACATCAAAGTCACCACAGGACCACCTCACACCCACTGGGAGGGCCGTCGTCAAAAGAACAAGTGGCAAGCGATGTGGACAAGTGGAAGCCACGTGCATGGCTAGGGGCACGTAAAACGGTGCAGCCGCAGTGGACAACTCTGCGGTCCCTTGAAGAGCCACCCGCAGGACAGATATGACAGGTAATCCTACCCTGGGTGTGGAGCCGGGGGCGGAGCAGGGTCTCAGGTGACCGCATGCCACGTGCACCACGGCCCAGAGGGGAGACTCCCAGATGCCCAGCAGGGGAACGAACAAGACGCGGGTGCACTTACAAGGAAACGCTATTCTGCCGGAGAAGCGAATGAGGCTCCGACTCCCGCCACTACCCAGATAAACCCTGAAAACGTCACGGTGTGTGAGGTGCGTGGGACACAGGAGGGTGAACACTGTATGAGTCACTTAGGTCAAGTAATGACAATTTGCCTGGGATGGGCAAACTCAGAGAAACAGTAAGTAGAGTGGGGTTCCCCAGGCTGGGGTGGGGGTGCAGGGCCTCTGGGACGGTGAACAAGGCCGGGAGAAGACAATGACGTCCGCACGACTCTGTGAAGGGACCTCACGGCCCCTGACCATAAACGGCAAGATGGCGGAAATGGTCCGTCTTATGTACACTTTCCACAGAGGATTCAGAGCGCCTCCGGATCTTCGGCACCTGCCCGTGGGGCTTTCGGGCCACGACGGCCCCTCCCCCCAGGTGACCCACACTTGTACCCGCCCTCTCTGCAACGCAGTTCCCTCCACCGGCCGCCTGCTCCCAACGGGTCTTCTGGCTGCTGGCGATCTCCCGGAGCGTGGCCGAGGCGAGCCCGAGGGACCCTCAGAGCTCTGTGCTCCACACTCTCCACCCACTGCCAGCAGCCACAGGGTCAAAGTTGTGCCAGGTTCACCCAGGGGCAGACATGTGGGACACATTTAATAGCCTGACTGCATGAATCACAGGGAGACAGTGAAAGTGAGCGTTAGCATCACAGCCCCCAGACTGTGCCCCAGGGCCCCCTGGGGGACAAGGCCACCAGATCACCTCAACTTTCAAGGGAAACAGCAGTGGTCAACATCTGTTGGGCCGCCTTAAGAGAGTTCAGTTTCATCATTAAACTGTGCTCTGTTCCTCCAACAGGTCATATCACTGTGAGGCTGGGTTTCTGGCCATTCCCTCATCCACAAGGAAAAAGTCAGTGTGGGAACAGGAAATGAGAGCAAGTGGCGGAAGCCATGAGCACCCACGGGGATACGTGTCCCGTGAGTAAGTGCACACGGCCGGCCGTTGGGGAACACGTTCTTACTCAGGTACAGCTGACAACTGACATCGGTTCCACGTGTCCAACAATGATTAGATGTCTGTACATATTGCAAAATGGTCTCCACAGTAACTGTAGTTAACTTCCATCACTACACGTAGTCACTAATTTTTTTTTCCTTTTGATGAAAACTTTAACGATTGGCTCTCTTAGCTACCTGCAAATATTCGACACAGTGTCACTAACGATGGTCGCCGTGCTCTATCTTGCATCCTCAGGACTTACTTACAACTGGAAGTTTGTATATGTAGTTTTTACACAACTACTACTATGCTAGGACTTAAATACTCAGCAAATCGTTGAAACCTAACAACCTAATAAAATGAAAGGCAAGTACTTATTCTGGCCAGGGGTACTCTGGAACCCTTCCTGAGACACTAAGCTGGACTTCTGGCTTAAGGGAAACTTTGAAGAGGGTTGGCCTTACCAACCAGATGGATGGCTTACTGTGTCTGATCACAGAGATGGACTGAAAAATCCATAGATAGACTTTAACCGATGCTGTCCATCAATCAAGGTGTGTAAGGCCAAAGCCCCTTGCCTTTCCTATGAAACAATGTTCTGACTCAACATTGGAGAAATTATGTTGTTTTCACCGTGCATCTGTCGACAGCATTCGACAGAGCAGATGCGTGTAAGTGCGCAGGAAGGACACACTGAGGCAGAGCCCACAGCACTCGCGGAGCCCACACAGTCCCCTCTGCATGGACAGTCACCTGTCATGGACCGTGGGAGTCCCGCCAGAATACCTGCATCAACAGAGCATCGGAGAGAACAAAACATACCAAGGAAGCAGAGCATAAACATAAGACAATGACTCTGTGCGGGAAACGTCAGAAAGTCTTTACATTCTTCATGCAAACCATCATTTTCTCCAACCCTCCGGTCTGAGGGCTGGTGACCCTAACACACTCGTAGGCATTCTTTAAAGATCCCGAATATGCCATGAAGACTTTAAGTAAATGAAAATTATTATCGTAGGCATGTATAGATTAAATAACTTTATTATTAACAGACTTTAAAACATTAAGATTTTTCTGAAAATACAAGCATTTGATTTTTGATCATTTTTATTGGATTCTTTTCTTTTGAAGTTTATTTTGAGAGGCAGGGGAGGGGCAGAGAGAGGGAGAGAGAATCCCAAGCAGGCCCCACGCTGTCAGCACAGAGCCCAACATGAGACTCAAACTCACAAACCATGAGATCATGACCTGAGCTGAGATCCAGAGTCGACCACTCAACCAAATGAGCCCCCTACAAGCACCCATTCTTACTGGATCCGTAAGTCTGTTGAAATTACTTCTCAGAATCTGGTTAGTGAGAAACAAGGTCTGCAAAGAGAAGACCCAGCTCCCCAAGGACTCAGGGTCTGAGAAGGTAAGCGTGCCTGTGCGGCCGTTCTGCAGGTGGGCCCCGTGCCAAGGCCCTCCACCCCTCACACCCTCACCTCCAGGAGGAACAGTCTCACCTCGCAGCCGGCTCTGCCTCAGACCACAGTGAAGCAAGTCAAGTGAACTGTGGGTTTGCTGGTGCAAATGAACACGTTTACACTACACGGCAGAGTCTCACATGTGCAATGCCATCACGTCTATGATAATGCATACGCTTCAATTTAAAATACTTCGCTGTTAAAAAATGCTAACCATTGCCTGAGCTTTCCAGCGAGCTGCAGCCCCTGCCACGGACCACCATAACACATGTAGCAGTGATGAAACAGGATGAAGTGAGGAGAATGGCCAAACGGGACACAGAGACACCAAGTGAGCTCGCACCGTTGAGAAACAGAATCTCCAGCCATGAAAGCGCAGCACTGGCAGGATCAGGCACGGGGCGCCCGTCCGCAAGTCCTTGCGCCTGCCCTGAGGACACCTGATCTTTTGGGTTGACAAGCAGCAGCCACGCTTTAGGGTCAAGTGTCAGCAGATCCTGGTCCTTGCTGATGCCACCCGGGCAGCGTTTCAGAGGAAAACACAGATAATGTGACAAGGGAAGACCGCCATGGCCAGGCGCAAGCACAGGCCACCACCGTAAAAACCAGGAGCACTTCCTGCTCAAACGTCAAAGCACAACACCTCCCCTCCCCCGCCGCAAGTCAGGTGCACGCTACTAAGAACGTGACGCCATCACCTGATGACAGCATCACCTGGTGACGGCACGTGTTAGGGAAAGAACGCACACACAGGCCCCTTACGCCTGCTCCTATGAGGCTGAAATACTCTGCTGCTTTTCTCGTGGGGGGAATTCAGTGGGATTCTTGCTGTTCTTAGCTGTTCTCCCAACTATCTGGAGATCAGTATGTTTAATGCTCTAATCTCCATTTGCTTAATGCTTTTATTATTTTGTCATTATAATCCCATTAGAAGTGAGTCTCTCTTGTTGCCATTAGGATCCTTGGTGGGGTTGTCGTGACTGCTGTTGAAGGATTTTAATAACACTGGGCCCATCCGGAGGCTAGAAGGCCATCACCACACCCAGACTTAAAAGTCTCCTGCATCTGCTGACTCCCCTCCGAGCCTGGAAACTGCACGAACTGGCCCCTCACTCATCACGCTGCGCTGGGGAACACCACTGATTCTATTCGAACCACAAGCCCACTGGCCGAGGGGTGGGGTGGTGGGGTGGGGGGGTGGGGAGGGGCGGGGCACCAGCTGCAAAGTTATTTTTGTAATAAGATGTCTTGTACACTTTTTGTTATTAATGGTTCAGAGCTGCATTATTTTCATTTTGGAATGCTTAAAGAAACCTCATTCAATAAAACATACAGAAGTTAAGCTGCTTTGCAAAAAGCCTTTTGGACTTTAGGAAAAATAAATAGAGCTTTGAACTGCCCTGCCAAAGATTCATGTTGAATTAGGACCAAGCCAAGATGAAACAGACCCTGGCTGTTCCCTCTCTTCCAGACCACCCTCCGGTGGCCTCAAGACCCAATATGCAGTCTACGGAAAGGAGAAAACGTCCTCTATACCCTATAAAGCATAGACAGTTTTACAGATTTTGCCAGGTATGAATGAAAATAGGTACCCCCCTCCCAACAACTCTAAATAACCCAGCGGAGGCAGGAGCTCAAAAGAAAACACATAAAACCAACGGGCGATAATCTGGAGCAGCGGCTGTAAGTGTGCTCACTGGGAGAGAAGTTCTGCTCCCTCGGGATGTGTCGTATTGTGGGGGCCACACACCCGCACCACAGCGCTGACCATGTCACACGGACACGTGCCAACTACCAGACCACCCCCACCCACCCGCACACGGACTCGGTGCGCCGCAGTCAGGAACCGGGTGTGCACGCGGGCTGTCATCAGAAACACTAAAGGTAGGAGGTGGTCTCAAGGACGGGTCTCAGTGGGTAGAATGATTTCATTTTCTCAGCGCCCAGAAGTGGGAAAGAAGAGGCAGGAAGCTAGGACGTAAGCCACTGCCCACTCGGGTCCACGAGGAGAGCTTACGAGTCACCGGCAGGAGAGGAGGGAGAGAGGGGCACATGTGGTTGTCTTGCTGGCCCTGAGAAGGCCTGGCTTTCTGGTAAACAAGTCCTAGGTCATGGCTACCTATCCAAGTCCTAGGTCATGAGTTTTTAACACGCTTTTTAAGAAATAAGTTGCTCACCATAAACACACACACACACACACACACACACACACACACACACACATACACTCGGGGCGCCTGAGTGGCTCAGTTGGTTGAGTGTCTGACTTTGGCTCAGGTCATGATCTCACAGTTCGTGGGTTCGAGCCCCGCGTCGGGCTCTGTGCTGACAGCTCAGAGCCTGGAGCTGCTTCGGATTCTGTGTCTCCCTCTCTCTCTGCCCGTCCCCTGCTTGCTCACGTGTTCTCTCTCTCTCTCAGAAATAAATAAAAACATTAAAAAAAAAAAACACACTCATTTAAAGTGCATACTGGTTTTTAGCACATTTGTAGACGTGGGCAACTATCAACATAATAATTCTACAACACTGACATCACTACGAAAGGAAACCCCAGAGCAGGGATGGCCATCCCTGCTCTCCTCCACCCTGGACACCAGCACTTGACCTTCTGCCTCGGTGGATCCGCATGCTCTGGAGTTCCCTGGACACACAATCACAGTATGTGACTTCCTGCGTCTGGCTTCTGTCGCGCACCATGCCTTCCAGGTCCACCCACACCGTGGAGTGCAGTATATCCCTTCTTCCTAACTCCCCCCTGCACGGGAACACCACGTTTGCCTCCATTCAGCTCTTGATGGACACTGGATTGCTCACACTCTGGCTGCTAAGAACCATGCGTCTGCGAACATCCCCGTATAGGTTCTGCGTGGATGTGAGCTTTCATCTCTCCTTCCCGGTGAGCAGCTCTAGAGGAACCGCCAGGCCATACGGTAATTCACCTACTGAGTGACCGCAAACCGTCTTCCACTACCACTGAGCCTGTACACTCCCACCAGCAACGTACGAGGGTCTCAGCTTCTACACACGCTCACCAGCACGCGCTAGTTCCCATGGTTCCTTCTGACCCTGGTAGGCACCCTCGTGGGTGTGGGGTGCCACCACACCGTGGTTGGCATTCGCTTGCTCCAGTGGCCGACGTGTGGGGCATCTTTCCACATGCTGTTGGACATCTGAGTATCTCTGGAGATATGTTTATTCAGAATCTTTGTCCATTTTTAGAGCATTTTTATGTTCACAGAAACACTGAGCAGAAAACAGAGACTTCCGTGTTCTTGCTGACCCCCCCCCCACGCCCCACCCCAGCATCCCTGTGGTTAACACGTGTGCCACTGAGGTGTTTGCGAAAACTAACGAACACTGGCATGCCATTATTAAGCCAGGGCACCCCCGGATTCCAGGGCTCACTCCGTCGTACTGTTTTACGAGTTCTGGCAAACACGTGACGTTGTGTGTCGACCACCACAGGTACGTCAGTCAGTCTGCTGTAACTACCCCATGGGACTTGGCCGCCTCTTCCTTGATTTTTCACTCTTTCTTCCCTTGACTCCCAGCTGAGGAAGTTTCCATGGACGGCTGCTGCAAACCACAGATTCTTTCCCTGGCTGTGCCCAGCATTCAGCCCTGTTACAGAGTTCTGATTTCCCGCATTTCCTTTATTCTTTCACCAAGTTTCCATCTCTCTGCTGACACAGCCCAGCGTGGTTCACGTTGTTCCCCAGACCCCTTAGCCTGCCCCATATGCGCTTCCAGACGCTGCTGAACCCAAGCCTGGGTCTGACGCAGGTCTCTCAGAACGAACGCCAGAGCCCCAGACAGGACGCCCCAGGAAAGGGGCTGTGTGGGGAGGGTGGACGCTCCATGTCTGAACCTGCAGCTCGGGACGCTGACGTTTCCTCCGGAATTCCTGTGTCTCCTGCCGTCTCCGGGTTTCCCTGAAGGCTCCTTCCCAAGGAGGGCGTGGCAACCCCATCGTCCTGCAGGACGCCCCGGCTGGGCCAGGAGGGCGTGGGGCCGGTGCAGCCTCTCTGGTGCTGGGGGGCCGTCTCCGTCTTGCTCTGAGCCTGCGCTCCTGGGCTGGGGTTTCTCCACATACATTCTTCACGTACACGTTCCCCGTATGTGACAAAGGAAGGGGAGGCACGCCAGGGCGGGGCACCCTCAACCATGCCTCTCAGGCTCTGGTGAAGCCCGTGTCTGTGAGGCTTGGCAAAATGCCGTTCCACTCAGGGCAGGTCTTATTAGGAAGAACATGCTGCAGAATGGTAACAGCCCCTCTTCTCCTGGCAGAGTTTTGGGGTTTCCTTTGATCTTTACCCTGAGATCTGGGAGGGGCTCCTGGGGGTAAAACTCACAAGGACACACAGTGTCCCTGCGAGCTTAGTCTATGCTCAGGGTTGAGCCATCTTCCAAGTTTACACGTCCCCAGCAGCTGTGTCGCGGGCCCCCGGAGGCACCTGTCCGTCCACCTGTCCAGTTTCAGGAGCGAGGATCGACCCTCTGGCCACACATCTCTGAGGGATCAAAGAAAAGTTGCTGGTTTTCACTCTGTCGAGCCTGTTTCCTGTTAAAAGGACAGAATGATAACTTCCAGCTCCTTGCGAATCGGACTAGAACTCCCTGGTCCTTGTCCTTATCAAATGTAATTTGCAAATATTTTCTCCTACTCTTTGGGTATCTTTTCAATTCCACAATGTTGTGCTTGGAGCCTAGAATTCTCAATCTTCATGAAGTCCAATTATATATGGAAGTCTTAAGTCTTGACCGACACTGCCTGGTTCTGAGATAATCATTTAAGACCAAGGCAAGATCCTGACATAGAAAGACACACCAAGAATGTGTATGGTTTAAAGTTCATGGTTAAACATGCTGAATGTAGGCAAGAAGAAAAAAAAAATAACTTGCTTATAGCTTAAAAGAATTTTGCACTAGAATTTTATATTTGCCTAGAAGGTCTTTAACTGTACTGAAGTCAGGATGCTCTGGGGGTGGAGATGCATCATCTCACAGCAGATTACTGCAAACTTCAGGTGTGTTAGTAAGCTTGGAATCAAGGCCACAGAACATTGTAGAAACTCAGCACAGCTCAAGTCTAGAATATCACTGATTTAACTGAATCAAAAGCATTTTCATATACTAAATTTTAAAAGCATTTTATTAAAATAATTACATCTTTTTAAGAACATAAAAAACACACATTCCCATTTCTTAGTCACAAGGAGAAAGCTCTTCTTGGTTCAAAAAAACAAACAATGACATACTTTTCCACACAACGTTTTCTGGTAAATATCCTCGTAAGTCTAGTCCAATCAGGCCTGTTTACTCCAGTCCATGAAGCAGTGCTGTTCTCTTCCTGCCACAGAGAAACACCTCTGAGGTCAAACAGATGGGGGCACAATCAGAGGCTGTCTAGGTCCCCAGGCTGAAGGTGCTGGCCAGTGTGTAAGAGCTGCTTCTCTCGGGGGTGGGAAACGTGTGGCCTGTGACCGTCAGCACAGAAAGCCACGGAGCAATGCTCGGCTGCAGCCTGATTCGGTGAAGAGCCTCCGGTGTTGCTGACAAACGAGTGCGGCTCCAACGTGAATGCTGCTGGGTGCTTTTGCTCAGGTTAGGGAGCGAGACCAAAGAGCACGATGAAGACGTGTCACTCTCCCTCTGTCAGCGATGTGAGCAGCTTCCTGCTGAACTGCATAATAGCGTCTGACCATTAAAAGAGCATTTCCCTCAGTGTTTGTGCTGTTCACAACCCGAGGCGAGACCCAACCCGCTTTCCAGTTTAATCCGCGCTGATAACACACTCTTCACTGCTGTCGGCTCAAACGGCTAATGCAACAGTCCATCAGGCCCTGGCAGGACTCGGTCCGTTCCCGGGGCAGGGGCCCGCCCGACACGCCAACCTCGCTCCACCAAGAGGGCATCCCTGACCAGGAGCTTGGGTGCAGGGCTCCCTACAGGTGCCACAGACGCAGCTTCCCGAGCCCCGGTGACAGTGGGCAGGACAGCAGGTGCGATGGCATTCATGGTTCTGAGTTCACATCGTCTCTGCCTGTCAACACTGTATTCCGTAGGGCAGTGTCAGGTTCACGACAGAGCTGAGAAGGCGCAGAGACTGTGCCCCTCTGGCCCCTCCAAGCACACAGTCACCACCATCAGCATCTCCGCCGGAGGGACACTGGCGACGAGCAATGAGCCCGCATGGCCACGTCGTCATCACCCAGAGCCCACAGTTTACACCAGGGTCCCTCTTGGCGCTGGGCATCCTGTGGGTTCGGGCAAGTGTATGGTGACATGTGTCCACCATCACAGTGTCACACAGAGTAGTTTCACGGCCCCCAAATCCTCTGTGCCTCACCTGTTCATCCTTCCCTCTCCCCCACCTCTGTATCGTTTGATCTGTAAACTGACATGTAAAATGCCTGCGGATGCAGCCCCTGCTCCACGAAGGCAGCGGGAACCCACTCCTGCGCACGGTGGCCCTGCTCCACTCTAGCCCGGACTGCGCCCGGCCCAAGTCCCCGTCGTGTCTTCCCCTGGACTTCACAGGGAAGGGGGGAGGCTGAGCTGCTCCCCGCTGCCTGGCTCTGTGGCGCGTGCTCCGGCGTCTCCCAGGGGAGGAAGCAGAGGTGCGCCCGGGGTGGAGGCAGGCTCCAGAGCCCCACCATGTGGGTCGGCTGTGAGCTCCTCCACCTCTCACCCAGTAGTTCAGGCCACGTGGCCTCATGGTGCTGAGGTCCTGTTCTATCACGGACGAGGAATTATTCCACCGACTGACATTTCCTATGGAATTGGGTGAGTCAACGCATTATAGCCATTGGAAAAGAGCCTGGCAGGAGGTAGGCACTCAAATAACCACAGTTGACACCATTATTCTATTATTTTTAATGCTTATGTGGGGTTCATATTCAATAAAAAGCCTACCTTTCCAAGTTACAACATAAATGAAAGTTGCAATTCAGATGCTGTCTGAAGTCACTGAATTAAGGTTAACTAGTCAGGGATTATCAGATGAAAAAGTAAGTAAAACAAATGAATTTCAGTGTGTGTCTGTGTCTGTGTGCAAGTGTGTACAGATATGGGTGCGCATGTGGGTGCCCGTGTAGGTGCTGGTGTGTGCGTGTGCAGATGTGGGCAGGGGTGGGTGCAGGTGCATGCAGTGTGGGCATGCAGGTGTGTGTGCAGATGTGGGGACAAGTCTGTATGACACAGGTATGTGTGTAAAGGTGTGGGCAGGTGTGGGTGCATGTGTGTGTGGGTATGCGTGCAAGTGTAAGCACAGATATGTGTGTATGTAGGTGTACGTACAAGTGTGTGTGAGCGCAGAGGTGAGTGTGCCCGCATGCATGTGTCAGCAAAGAGACTCAATCAGACTAAACTGAAAGAAGGAAGCCCAAATAGAGAATGTATATATCCTATTCATTGTGAAAAACCACCTCCATGTTAAATATACCTTTTTGGATTCCTCAGGATCTTACAAGCTACAAAAACCAAATTTTTTCAGTGATTCTGGGAAGCAGATCCACACAGATATTTGTGCTTCTCCTCAGAAGTACATCCCATCCAAGAAAATCCACAATTTGAGACAACTGTGCAGTTAAATGCTCAAGTATCTTTGCCAAACTTTGAATCTTTCCTTGTTTCACACCAATTTCTAGGCTATCCTACCCTGATCTTTCCCTACAACTATTGCTCACATAGAAACCTGAAATTCAAGGGGCACCTGGGTGGCTTAGTCGGTTAAGCGTCCGACTTTCGCTTAAGTCATGATCTCGTGGTTCGTGGGTTCGAGCCCCGCGTCGGGCTCTGTGCTGACTGCCCGCTCAGAGCCTGGAGCCTGTTTCAGAGTCTGTGTCTCCCTCTCTCTCTGACCCTCCCCTGCTCACGCTGTCTCTCTCTCTCTCCTAGAAATAAATAAAAATAAAAAAACAATGTTTAAAAAAGAAACCTGAAATTCACAAAGGTATCCAAACAGTTAAAGATACTCTCTAAGCTTCAGCAACCAGTGACTCCTTCTCAGAGGAAATGCATAAGAAACCCACTTAGTCTCAAAATCAGAAAGACGGAGAACACAGTTGGCATAAATTTCTCAAGGCCATGCATTCTCTGAACTTTCATCTTAAAAGTGAAACAAACCTTGAACTGGGTACACCCCCACTTGCTCAAGGGTGGGATGCACTTTAGGAAACACTAAGCTTGCAAAGAGCCTGACTGCCATCAACATGGGGTGGTAGGTAGACCACGCGCCATTAAAACAGGGTGCTGGCAGTGAAATCACGGCTATCCACTCTGGCCCAGCGACCTCTCCCAGAACCCACCCACGAAGACACCTGCATGACAGGGAGAGATGAACATCCTGAGAAGTTTCAGCATCGCTAAGAAGGGATGATTTAAGTGTCCATGATAAAATGTTATCATGGTGCATCACAGAACATGTACGGCTCACTTCTGGAAAGTTAATTTTCTTTGTAATCATAGTGCCTTCTGAAATATGCATTTTCATGTGATGCTACACGTGGACTATGAGGTAGTCACGTGACAACATCCCTTGACCTCTGGCACTGACTTTAATCACATGACCATCTCCCGAGGCCATCCTGTGATATTTCTCCACACCCCTCCTCCTGCTATCAGCTGAATATGTGTGTCCCCAAAATTCAAGGTGATGGTTTTGGAGGGGGGTCTTGGGGAGGAGAGGAGGCCATGAAGGTGGAGCCCCCATGATGGGATCAGTGCTCTCTTCAGAGCCCCCAGAGCCCCCAGCCCCTCCTCCACGCCAGGACACCATGAGAAGACACGGTCTATGAAGCAGGAAGAGGCCTCACCAGGCATCAGATGCTTATTATAAGCCCCTGTCTGTGCTGCCCTGTCACAGCCGCCCGATGGACAAGGACACCTGGGGGTGGACCCGGGATGCCAGGGCCGGACCCGGGACACCTAGGGTCCTGTGTTCAGAAATATAAGTTTGCAGGTGTTTGCTGCTGTCCTGTGATTCCAGTGCCTGTGTCGTGCATGTTAAGTGGCTACTGGCCCCAGCAGCCTAGCTGTCATCTTGTAAAAGGTGTTGGGGGAGGTTCCAGAAATTAAGTGTGGCCTGTTCTGACAGCCACCCTGTTCATCAAGCTCAAGAGCTGTCAAAGCAGAAGGGAACCAACCTCCTTGAGGCCAGGAGGAGAGGTCAAGGGTTTCATCTGTGTGCTCAGGTCCTGTACCCTATACACCGTCTACGACAGACAGGAGCACGTTTACAAAGACAAGCAAGGAGACTGCGGATACTCAGACTCCTAAGATTTTGTTTCTGGGTTCATGAGACTGGTCACTGATGGCGGGTGAACACCCTACACTAGATGGTGTGGGGTCCAGCACACCCACGACCGTGCAGCTCAGGACAGCCATGGGCCTAGCCTACGACACCATGACAGGTCACATCTCCAGAGAGGACTCTGCTTTCTTCCACCTAATGTTGCCACTGACTGTGACACCTGAATGGACCCATGTTGCTTTCTTACAGAGCTGGCTTCCTCTCCCCTCACCTCTGCCATGCACAGCAGGTGGCCTTTCAAAAGAAGGGACGGGGAAGCTCCCCACAACGGCTGTAGCAGGGAACTGACCTACGGGTAAGGGCTCTGAACCCACAGACAGGCTCACAGTTGCCCAGACGCATTACAGCATGGGCAGATGACCCCCAAAATCTGATGGCTGACCAAGGTCAGGCTGAACGAAAGTATGAGGCCAGGTAGAACCCATGTGAGTACTTCAATTTTAGGTAATGTTCTATCTTCTTTTTCTTTTAAAACCACTTTATCAGGGCATGATGAACATGTAAGAAACTGCATGTATTTAACATGTACAAATCCATGAGTTTGGAGAAAGTATAGACATGAAACCATCACCTCCATCAAGGCCACAGTCTGATACCAAAATGTCCTCCTGGCCCCCATTACAATGACAAGCAGCATGTGTGTGTGTCTGTGCATGCGCACGTGCGTGTGCGTGGTAGGTACATCTAATCCCGTTCTACTGTCTTCATGGATATCAAGCACACAAAACAGCATTGTCAGCTGTAGGCACATTGTCTCATAGCAGATCCCTAGAACTTACTCATCCTGCATGAGCTGGACTCCATGCCCTGTGACCTACTTCTGCACCCCTCTTTCCTGGCCCATGGCAACTCCATCTGCTCGCTGCTTCTACTGGGCTATTTGAGATTCCCCATTCAAGTGAGACAATGCTGTTTCTGTCTGTGTCTGGCCCATCCCACTCAGTAGGACCATCCATGGATCCCACTCAGTACAACTCTCCATGGATCCCACTCAGTACGACCGTCCACGGATCCCACTCAGCATGACTGTCCATGGATCCCGCTCAGCACGACCATCCGCGGATCCTGCTCAGCATGACCGTCCACGGATCCCACTCTGCATGACCATCCACAGATCCCACTCAGCATGACCGTCCATGGATCCCGCTCAGAACGACTATCCACAGATCCCGCTCCGCATGACTGTCCACAGATCCCGCCCTGCATGACCATCCACGGATGCCACTCAGCATGAGCGTCCATGGACGTCACTCAGCATGACCGCCCATGGATGTCGCTCTGCATGACCATCCACGGATGTCGCTCGGCATGACTGTCCACGGACGTCACTCAGCATGACCACTCACAGTCTGCAGGTCAGGAAAGGGAGCCCATTTCCTCACTGCTCCATCTGTCTCTGTCCTTTATCTAGCTGTAGCTCTGCTAACTGGAATGAAACATTCTCACTGGTATCTTGTTCAACGAATCCCTCAGAATTTAGTAAAAATATCCTACAAAAAAATCTCAGCACAAATGATAAAATAACGAGCCATCAGGGGAACCTAAGCATGGTGAGGACTAGAATAATCCGAAGGAATGCCCTCACAAGTATCAACCTCAGAAAGCTCATCAGTGCCACATTTAAATTTCAGTCATTCAAACTACGCTGTGTCTGTAAACAATGCAGTCTGCAGTGACAGCAGCCTGCTGGCCCACGTGAGGATGTGGAGAAGTGGTCACACACAGGGACTGGCCTTGGGTGTATACCTGTCCCTCACACTGATCATACAGCAGTTTCTTTACCGAGTCTCCTTGGTTTCCATGACGACATAGTTATCTTTATAGTTTCAATACAAATCAGCCCTTCTGCCTGCCAGGGTAAACAGAAGCCTTTGGATAAAAACACATATGTAACATTATCAGTGTCAGAATCTGGAGATAAATTTCTTCCTCCAAATTGTCCATCATTTTGAGATAGTTTCAAGTGAAAACTTAAAGGGCAGGGACATACTGTGCACACACACGGATGGGCAGCACCATGGACAGCTCCCAGCACAGCTTGGTCCCTAGGGGAGTATCTGCTTGATTCCTGAACACGTTAGTATAAATCCGGACAAATCCATGAATACAATGAATAACACACGAGCTACAAGTGTGCCTACGCTTCGAGTCAGAAATGCACTGCTTACCCAGCAGTTTACCAGTGTATCCTAAGGACACAGGAGATGCACACAGGTATTACTTGTGGCACTTTTTCTTAGGTAGGAGAGTATCAGAAATAAAGCAGAAATCCTACAATAGTTGAATAATCCTTTAGGCACATGACGGAATATTATAAACAATGCATTAGAAAAGAGAACCACAGGAAAATATTTACAGTACAATGTTAAGGAAAAAATTACAGAACAGTATGCATATTCTTCTGTTTCTATAATCTACATACAGAACACATGAATAAGAATCCAAATAACAGTGATCTGTCTGGGAAGAAGATGCAGACAAGTTTTTTCTTTGGCTTAACTTAATCTCTTAATATTTCCACCTGGGACATATAGACTTTTCGTCAAACGTACAGATCTGGTTTGGATTTACTTTTTGCTCTGCAATTTACCAGCCACGGTTCTGTGTCTCCTCAAACAACCTTTCTCAACTACATAACACAGAAAATGCCCCTATCATAAAACTGTTGTGAAAATACATGAGATGATTGAAATGCTATGGTCAATAGTGTTATCTTATGTGTTACTTGTATAATTTAAGAGTTGATTTTCAAAAGGTTATTAAACATTTTCCTCTGGGAAGTGCTCTACTGTAAATCTGTGTCCCTGTCAAATTCTATCACATCAGAGAATAAAACAAAATTGGTTATGTTGTTTGACAACATGGCATCACAGATCACAAATCACGTCGGCTGGGCATGGAACTGGAAATCCAGTACGGGACCACTGTCCCAGGCCAGCTCGCTGCCGGAACCATCTTCCGTGCAGCCTCATGGATGCTGAAGGGCATGGAGACCCTTGTGGAAGCCTGGGGTCCTCTGGAGAAACCAGGAGGGAAGAACTGCAACAACATGTCTGTCTGCCTTGGTTACAAGATGTTGGCTGCGCCCAGAGAAATACCTTCCATGGCTCCGTTTTCCGTTAGCAGAAAACCAACAGTTCCTAGTACTCTGCATCTGTGGGGCTGGCCAGGTGGTCTGTGGGTCCACACTCCAGAGTGTCGGCACCCATGCCGTGTGCCAGTGCACTCTGCCTAGCCTGGCCCCTCCTGATCCGGAGCCATCTTCCAGGCACATGCAGGAGCTCATCTCGGTGAGGAAAGCACTCTAGAGCAGGGGGTCCCTCGGGAGTGCAGGATGGGGCTGGGAGCTGAAGATCTCCTGCCTGGGCACCAGCTCCTATCCCTCCCGCAGTGCCCCACCTCCCATGCCCACCAGGTGGCACTGCCGTGCAGACCTTCCAGAGGGGCCCTGCCTCGCTGGGGCTCAGGGCCCAGCCTGCATGCCAAGTGGGGTCCCTTCCTCTTTGCATTTCAGGGAACTGACAGACAGAGCCTCAAGGCTAAGGGTCCATTCCTGCCCAGGAAGGGCAGTCCCTCAGACAACCTGCTCGATGCAGTGCTGACTCGTCCCGCAAGGCTATGATTTCTCAAACCCGACAAAACAGCTGAGAGGAGCCTCATCCTGCAGGGAAACCACAGCTGTTTGCTCTGCTCTTGTGTGCATTTACTTTAGGTCCGTGAGGCTCCCAATGTGACCGCAAGAGTAAGCCAGGCTGAGGACAGGAAACACAGAAACCACCAGTGTTTTCAGATCCACTGTTAGGCTTCAGCGCATCCCTGCCCGCTAACCTCCTACCTTCGGGCCTCACTGTCTCCACGTCCCTTGTCTTTCCCTGATGCTCTGACTCCGGGTAGCGGCTCTCAGGGGGGCTGGTGCCTGCTGTCCACGCGGAGATGGCGGCAGAGGCTGGAGGCTTCCCTGCTGCATGATGGGGAATGTGCCACTCAGTGACGACCGTGCATGGGGCGGCCACAGCCACAGTCATCCCCAAAGGCCAGCGAGGCTGTGGCTCATAGACCCTGCTCCGGAATCTCCAACTCCCCATTCCTTAGGGTTACATTAAATTAACACGTGCAAACCATTTAGGAAATTGCATGCAGCCCAGCAAACTTTGAAAACATCACAGTTATCAACGGGGGTATAACATCCCACCCTGTGTCTGCACTTCTCGCCATGTGTAACTGAGGTTGTGAGATTGTTGGCAGGCACTGGCTCCGGGTCAACGGAGTTAACACTGAATCCTCAGAGACCATTAAGAAGCTCACGTCTACAGCCACTCAGGATGCTCACACGGCTTATGAGGTTATAACCACCTCAGCCACCTGTCTTACTACTGTTACCATTTCAAATACTCATTGAAACTAGGAATCAAAGCAGAAAGAAACCCTATCTCGTCATTCACTGCCTTGAACACTGTGTGAGCACTTAAAAAATTACCGTTTTTCTCAGAGAAGGCTTACATCATTCAGGCATTGCCGACCAGAGCTCCGGGATATCAGACATACTGTCAACCAGAAGATGGCGTTCTGCAGGCCTGTCCTGACTCCAAGGCCATGAAGGTCACACGCAAGAGAGCACCTGCACCAGCTCGGGACCTGAAGCCATGGCAGCCCCAGCCCCAGCCATGTTCATGTTCAGTTTGGCCACCCCGGCATCCCAGAGCCCCGGCACAGGTGATAGCTGCCTACTTCCCATGATGGGGCCGAGCTGAGAGTGCACAGGGCATGCTTACTGACTGACCTCCCGTGGGATCAGACCATCCTCAAGACTTCCTGTGTTGTCCCCTAAGACGTGGAATGTGGAGAATGTGGACAATGGTGTCTGTGAAGTTCCCATCAAAGATGCCACTCGAGAGATACCTTGCAACACCCACTCCCGAAACACGTGACCCACAAGGGGACTACAACAAAGCTTCTTAGAAAAGCAAATCCTTCACAAAATCGAATGCGCTTTACACATGATGCTATTTGCTCCTCAGGGAAGCAGGGACGGTGCAGCACGAGGGGACGTGGGAGGCAGCCACGGCCCTGCGCACAGATACCCCGCTGTGCTGACTCTGGTACCTCACGCTGCCAGGAAACGAGGGCACTTCAGGGCCTCGCGATAATCGTCCCATGCTACAACCCACGTTACTCAACGTCAAACATGCCACTTGCAAACAGGGCCAGAAACTCTGCAGGAATGTTTCCCAAGAAAGAGCGGAAGGACGCGGCCCCATGGCAGGGGCAGAAGCGACCCCGGGAGGGAGGGATGGTTTGCGAAGGGAAGCACGTCAGCGCTCGGTGATGTGGCTCTGAAATACTGCTCAGACTTTAAATTAGCTGGATAAAGGAGGTCACGTTCCTACCAGGGCATTCTGTGCGCAAAATCCTAAGCCAGCCACGCAGCTGCTGCCGGCCACAGGTGCAGCTGGTCCGAACCTGGGCATCCCACAGGTGGAGATGCATACCGGATTCCATACACAGGATGCACACAAAACCTAACGGTCTCCTTAAACAGTTTTCTGTTGGTCACATGCTGTGCAGGAAAGAGTGGCCCCAGCGTGTTGAGGCCGCTGTCTTCAGAAAAGCCTGATGGTGGAGATAAATGACCCTTGCTGGCATTTCAGAACATAACTGAAAAACGGTTCTCTACCTGCAAGTTGATGGAAACTTCCCTAAACAGTAAGGGTCACTCACTGCTGCGCCCACACTCTTTGTACAAGTAGGGCTGTGTCTACTGAACGCCTTCCTTCCGGGAGTCTGGGATCTTAGCGCCTGTGGTCAGTCACGTGGGCGGTGCGTGGCCAGCCCGCGGTCAACGCTCAGACTCCCAGCTCGGGCAAACGTTTCTTTTTTGATCTTTTTAATATTTTATTTACTTTTGGCAGAGACACAGAGAGAGAGTGAGTGTGAGCTGGGGAGGGGCAGAGAGAGAGGGAGACAGAGAATCTGAAGCAGGCTCCGAGCTGACAGTACAGAACCGACGCGGGGCTCAAACCCATGAACTGTGAGATCATGACCTGAGCCAAAGTCATACACTTAACCAACGGAGCCACCCAGGCGCCCCTCAGGTGAAAACTGACAAATAACGCCCACAGTTGCAGGGACTCCCAGCTTCCCTGGGAGAAGACTTGGAAACCCAGTCCTGGTTTCTCCCAGACTTTGCCTCCACGTAACTTCCTCTTTGCAGACCTTGCTCTGTACCGTTTCCCTGCACCAAACATTCCCGGAAGACCACACCCGGGGCCCTGGGAGTCCTGGAAATGCAGCAAGCCTCGGGTGGTCCTGCGGATCCCGGCGTAGCTGGTATCAGAAGTGGGATTCACTACCTTGGCTCTGGCTCGCTGGAATAGGGCACAAGCTTGTTTTAAAATTTTTTAATGTTTATTTATTTTTGAGAGAGAGAGAGAGAAAGAGAAGAGAGAGCACATGAGAGGCAAGGGGCAGAAAGAGAGGAGGACACAGAATCTGAAGCAGCTCCAGGTCCTGAACTGTCAGCATGGAGCCTGACAGAGGGGCTCAAACCCACGAACTGTGAGATCATGACCTAAGCCGAAGTCAGACACTCGACCAAATGAGCCACCCAGGAGCCCCAGCCACAAGCTTGTTTTAAAGGGATGGAGAAGCTGGAGGTGTCAAACCTCCGAAGTCTGGGAGGCTCCTGAGTCATCGCGAGCAGGCAACAGGAGCTGAGCTGTCATCCAAAAGGCCAAAGTCACCGATGCAATTCGACAGTAACAGGTCCAGACCCAGGAGAGGGTGCGCTGGGTGCCTGGACTGCTCTCGGCCGCGCTGGCTGGAGCGGGCAGGACAAAGCCCAGCCCCGGTAGTGCCTCTGGGCTCCGCGCTCTCCTCCAGTGTGGGAAGAAGGACCTCACACATCCCCACGGCGAGCCTGGAGGTGCCCACGGTGTTACATCCATGTTACACTCTCCTCCAAGTGGGAAGAAGGAAGGTTAAATCAGGCCACAGAAATGGAACCAAGGCTTCGATAAACCAGGAAAACAGGAGAGAAAACAGGCCCGTTGCTGCTGTGGCCTCCCCGTCCCTCCCAGCCAGGACCCCCAGGAAGCTGCAGTGCTGCCCCTATAGACGCTGCCTTCCATGCCAGGGATTTGAGGGGACTCTCGAAGAGTATTCTGAATATTAGAAACAAACCAAATCTGCATTGCCGATGACAGCTGCTCTTATCTCATCCGCCGGAAACCAGGGAAAACGGAGACAGGAGCAGAGAGACTCTCCCGTTGGGGACACTTTTGACAGGTGGTTTTTAGCTTGCTAACAACTCTCATTAAACTGGAGGTGTCCCTTAGAGCCTGACGCGCACACTCCCGAGTGATAACTGGGACCCTAAGATGGGCAAAACAGAAGGGCTGGGAAAGGGCTGCTGTCACTCTGGCCTGGGACACGGCCGCCCAGCCACCTCAGCCTGGCCTGGGACACGGCCGCCCAGCCACCTCAGCCTGGCCTGGGACACAGCCACGGCCACCTCAGCCTGGCCTAGGACACAGCCACAGCCACCTCAGCCTGTAGCTTCCTGAGAAAAGCCATTTTTAAAGTTTGTTTGGAAGGAAATCCTGAGTCACAGATTCTGGCTGTAAAACCTTGCAGTAAGCTAAAACCTGAGGGTCTGCTGTGAGCTATTTGATTCTCAAAACTGGCAGTATCAGGCTAAGATCCAGCAAAATCACCCTTCCTGCACATGATTCAGACTCAGGGACGGCCGGATGTAAGTCTGGAGAGCGTCCTGAAAACCCGGAGGCTGGGTCCACGGCCAGTGTCCCCTCCGCAGCCCCCAGGAAAGGGCTTGTCCTCCGTGGGGGCCGGCCGGTCCGCTCCACATTTACCACACGGACGCCAGCTGCATCCCAGAAGTGTGATTCCTGCAAAGCCTGACTGGGCCTTCTGCACACTCCTGAGGCGGGGCCCCCAGGGCCCGGGACCTGTGTTTGGCTCGAATCTCCTTCCTTGCCTCCCACTGGCGCCAACCTCACCCGGGCAGCCTGATGATTAAAAGGCAGTGGTCTTTCCTGGGATGTTCACTCAAGCCGCCTGGCAAGAAGGGTCAGGGCGTGCAAAACTCTTTTACACTCCCACGAAAGACCAGGAATTGCCCTGACCAGCTCCTGAAGGGGTATGTCCTCTCTGCTTAGTTGTGTAAGGGACGCCATGTCTACATGCACTTGTCCCCTCCTGCCCCCGACTCACTCTCACAGAAGGTCTGCGCGAGAATAACAAATGACAGACAAAATGTGCAGAGTCAGGATTACCGAATGGGCCACACTGATTTTGTAATAATAGGGAGAACCCCAAACCCAGCACCTGGACACACAGGGAGGAAGACAGGCATTAAGGACCAGGGTGCCTTTCTGAACCGCTCCCTGGGGCTCTGGATTCACCGTGCTGAGTGCCCATTGCACCCTCAGCGCTGCCCATGGATGGCATACACCCCAGCCCGCCTTCCACGGACACCGCCTCTGATGTTCCCACACTCGTGTGGTGAACACGGGTGCCGTGAACAAGGAACACAGGAGCTGACCTCAGGCAGCCTCGCGATCCAAGCTCACAGATGAGGACCGGACAAGGTAGGGGTCTGGGGTGACCATCCATGCAGGGCTGCTACCCTGACCCCAGGCACCGGCTGCATGGGGAGCACGTGCGTTCCTGCCGGGACCCAGGGTTCAGGGCGCATGTGAGCAGAGGGCATGAAATGCTGGCTCCCAAGCTCACTGAGCCTCCCTGGTGGACACCCCACTGTGTGGCTATAGTTACCCGCATGCTCTGTGACCACAGGGACAGCTGGCAAACCTGGCTTCCTTGGGCTTCACCCCACATGCTTCTTCCTTCACTGACTATACCCTCTATCCTTTGCTGTGATAAAGCATCGCCATGAGCGTGACTGTGTGCCAGCCTGGGGTCCACCGGAAGCCCCTGACACACTTAGAGATGGCGCTTTGGGACGTGAGGAGAGGTAAAGTGTATTGTGAGAATTAGGTCTCACCCTGTAGCCCTCCGGCATGACCACTAGCTGGCTCAAAGTTACATGAGCTCACGTGACGTGTGCAGCCCAGCCGCGCACCCAGGTCCTCCCTCCTGCCCCCACCTGGAGGGTGCGTGATGCTCCCGCCAAGTGCCATGCCTCCATGCCCCACACACTCCCTGTCTACACAGCAGGGGGAGATGAGCACTCTCTCCGAGGCACACTGTAAGGGTAAATGAACTTATACACATGCAGCTGGTTAAACAGCACCTAAAATGCAGAAGGGGCTAAATAAACGTGCTCACTGTCAGCATCCCTACGTTTTATCTGCATCCCTTGTCCACATCACTCAACCACTTTCGATGCTGCTGTTATTGTTATGCCAACTTTAAAGGTGAAATGAAAAATCAGAGAATTTAAGTAAATGTCAGAAGAGTCCAAGCGAGCAGTGCAACTCAAACATTAAGCCCCGTCTTCAGGCCCCACGGTCTTTCCAAGGCTCTGTGGCCTTCATTTAAATTCCAAGTACTCCTGTTGCTTTAATACCAGCCAGAGGACGCTGAAGTCTCAGACGAAGCCCCCAGTCCCTTCCCTGGCGGTCACAGGGCCTGGCTGGCGGGTGCTGCGCGTGAATCAGCGTGTGTTGTCAGCAGCCCGGCATGGTCTCTGCCATCGCCCAGGACCACCGCCCGGGTCCCCTGCGTTGGTCACCCACTCTGCTCAGCAGGAGGGCCTGGGAGGGGTCTCTGCAGCCCCACGACCGAGAGGCATGGGGGAGGTTTCTGAACACAAAGACTTTAGGGGTGCAGGACAAATGTCACCTGCCTCTCTGCCTCGTTCCTCCGTGAGCTCCCACCACGTTTTCACTCACATCCTCCAAAAGTGCTCCGTGGCCTCTGCTGTACTCCATGCTCATCCACCCTGGGGCCCGTGGGGGCCTCCTCCTCTGAGAAGCCCACGGGCCTGGGGCCAAATGCGGGAAGACTGGGACAGAACCCTGGCCATGGCCCTGGGGGTGCCTCACAGCTGGCGTACAGCTTCTGACCAGACTGGCCACACCAGCCACACAAGCTCCTTCCCTGCAGTGTGCAGAGGAGGTGGGGGCTTCCACGCGCAGCACCGTGGGCCCTCTCGGACCCGTCCAGGCCCACGGATCCTGCCCGACCACACAACCCAACCTCCCTCCCCCCTCTCCCCCCACAGCTCATGTCCCTTCCCACCCCGTCCTCCACGCCTGCTGGACCCTCTGGGAGAAGGTCCGTGGCTGCCAGAACAAAGTCGTCACGGGGTCCTCTGCTCTGCCACAGTGCCCCCCTCTGTGCTTGCAGGAGCTGCTTCCGTCCCGTCCCCCCGGTCCCGCTTGAGGACAGAAGCCACCCCGTCTGCCTCTGCTTCTCCAGACTCTGGGACAGCACAAGACATGTGATTAAAACTCAGCGTAAACGTATAAACGTGAACCGAGGTCCCGGCACAAACACACAAATCTCGCCCTGGCTGGCCTGCGTCCCAGCGTGATCCGAACCACGACGGACCTGGCATTTTCTCACAGAACAGAATAAACTGAGTCTGATGACAACTTCACAATCCTTCTCTGAGAGGAGACGCAGAGAGACTGTCCCCAGGGCCCCTGCCTCCCGGGCTCCGCCCCCAGCAGACCACAGGGTCCTGCGAGAAGCCCACACGCCTGGTGCTCTCGGCCGTGCGGCAGGTGTGACTTTGAGAACACCTGTATTAGTGAGCGTCCCTTCAAAGCCGCTCTCCTTGTGTAGTCGTGGAGAAAACCGTTTTTTGAAGAAAACAAATGAACAACTAGACCAGATTTTTAAATAATGAAAATGATTAAAGACTTAAAACACTGCTTCTGTTTGACCTTAATAAGACTTGGGTTACAGAAGTGCAGGGTTCTGAATCGGCAATGAAGCCTGAGCACAGAACCTACCACGGGGAGGCAGCTCTTAAATACCCCCGCCTCCCTCGCCTCCGTGAGCAGCTGCTCCAGAAACCGGGAACCTTTGTAAGGATAAACATGTTTTGCAAAACAAAACCTAACAGGAGCATCGCCCTGAGGCCATTAAAGGCTTGAAGAACATTCCTAAGGGTTTTGAAAGAAGAGCACAGGGCGCTGCTCTGACTGCTGAGTGACTGATGTCCAGGGGTATTAGGAGAATGCCAGCACGCCAGGGGCTGCGCTCCGGCCGCAGGAAATTTAAAACTGGGTTCAGGCATTTGGAAAGGGCAGTATTGACGGGCTGGCATCATGCGGACACCGAAATGGCCCTAGCTGGTGGGAGCACTGAGGAGAGTCCTCCTAGACACAGCAGGGGGAGCCGCTCCTGCTGGGGGCTTTATTTTGTGGGAAAGCTGACTGGGCGTCCCCTCTGCCCCGTCCCCTAAAACCAGCAGACTCTGCACGGACACCCCGCTTCCTCCACCACATGCGGACAAGCCTTCTGACGGCCAACGCACCTGCGCCTGCAGCCCCATGACTCTGAACAGATGGTGGGGGGCAAGCGTGCTTCTGGGTTGTCCCCCCCCCTCGCCGGCTCCTTCAGCCCTTCCCTGGGAAACACGGGTGCAGAGGCCGGGCTCCAGGCACGGAGGAGGGGGAGGGAGAGGAAGGGGAGGAGGGGAGTAGAAGAGGAGAGGAGGAAGCAGTCACGTGCCAGTGAGGCTCCCCTGTCCCCCCGCTGAGCCCCAACCACCCAGGGCTGAGGGCTCGCTGGTGCACGGGGAACGTGGGTCAGTTCAGAGGCCAGGGGCGCAGGGAGAAGTGTGGCAGCGACAGACCCGACCCTGGGTTACAACCAAACCACCGCGAAGCGGCGATGCACGAACCACGAACCACCCTGGAGCCAAGGCTCCCTCGCCAGCGAAGGGACCGCACCCCCACCACGCAGCTCTGCAAGCACTGCAGTGGAGACAGTCTTGTGGACGCCCTCCGAGGCCAGCACAGAACAACGCAGAGAAGATATCAATCCCCCACACCCTCGCCATGTTATTCCCGGGGTCCCCCACCTTTGCCCGGAAATAGTCCAGGGTCAGGCAGAAGGATCAGGAAACAGAGGCTGGGGTTTGAATGATGAACATGATGGCATTTCTTTCAGCCTGTTAGTTACCCTCATTGTCTTCCTTCTCTTATCTTTTAACTGTTTGTTAATTTTCTGACATACAGAAAAGCTGCAAACACAGAGGATTTCCAGGTTTCCCACACATGACATTTGACCACGTTTAGTGTTCGTTCTCCATCTTTCACGTATGCATTTTCTGAACCACCTGAGATGGCGCTGCAGACAGAACAGCCCTGGCGACTCGGCGTGCTTCCTAAAAGCAGGGCTCTCTGTGACCGCCGGGGACAGCCATCCAAATCAGGACACGGAACTAGCAAGCGCGAATTTGTCAGTCATCCGCTCCATCCATCGTGCAGACAGAAGTTCCTGGTCCAAGACCACACGTCTCGTTTACCTGTCACATCTCTGGCTTTCCCTCTCCACCCCGAAATTTCCCCTTAGAAATTCCAAGAGGGACATCGAGTTTGCACGCCGCTCCCTGAAGTCATTCTGTGAGATCCTGAGCTGACCCTCACCCACCTACGCTGTCCCAGACGGGTCGGGTCAGGCGCTGAGCTCATCCACTCCCCCAACACTGACTGGGAAGCCACAGGTGGGGTGGGTCTGCCAAGAGAGAAAAATCAGGAAAACCTGCGCGCCTCACACGGAGATCTTGGGACGTGTGTTTTCATTCAAGTATTTCTGAGAAGGCATTTCTGGTAAGAGAAGGCTCCCCAGATAAAAGGCCAATTACAAAGCAAGTGCGAGGTGTACACTCCCGGACCTCCTTCCCACCCACAGGGACCACACGGAACTCCTCAACCTTCCTCTCTGACGAGACCGTCCACGAGGATGCCAGGGACGGAATCACCGCCTTAAAAAGTACCAGCGGCAGGAGGAGAGAGGTGACCTTTAGGCTCTTATACCATCTCACCAATCGAGATTCCTAAAAAGTACAGATCAATGGTGGAACAGGATTTTCAAGGCCATTAAAGGAAAGGAAAGTCAAGCAAGGCGGGTTTTCCTGGATGGACACAGCACGGCGTGCGGGGACCTGGTAAGCCGAGCGGCCAGGGAGAGGACGGACACGGCGCTCAGTCCCAAGTCCTCTGGCCGCAGGTGGACGAGATGGAGAGGCACAAACAGGGGCGTGGAATCCTTACAGGAAGCGTCAGGAGCCCTGGCGTCTCCGGGTAGACTGGGAACTCACAGAATGACGAGGTAGCATCTTACTGCCCGAGCTGGCGACCCTTGACCCTTCCCAGAGCTGGGAGGCAGGAGAGGGGCTGCGTCCCCACAGAGCCCGGGAGGCTGGGGTGACCATGCCGGGAACGCAACTGCCTGGCGTCAGCAGCACATGCCGCCCTCCAGCCCTCACACGTGGGGTCGGCTTGTCCTGAGGACCGAGGCCCAGGAAGCTCGAGGCCCTCGCCCCACCGCCCGCGGGCACCTGCTCTCGTGGTTCCTGTCCGTGCCCACAGGTTCTGCCGCAACCCCCCTGGCCTCCCGCCCACTCCTGGGATCCTTCCCAGGCGGGACTCTGGGACTCTGCAGCCTCTCTGTGACAGCAGGAGGGCCCCTCTCCGGAGCCCATGAAACCCTCGCCGCTACAGCAGCCCCCACGGGAATGGGCAGAGCCAGGCCCTCCCTTCCGTCACGAGAACCAGATGCACGTCCGAGCTCCCGGTTTTTACAGGGGCAGGACCTCAGGTCATGCTCACCCACTAACACCTGCCGGTCACGGCCACAGGTGTGCACGTCTCTACTGCTCTCGACCCCACGAGGCTTCCGTCCACACCAACACGGACGCCTGCTCTGGAAGCGGGAGGTCCCCCCCCCTGACGTCTTCTGCGTCCCCTGTGCATCCCCCGTGACAGGGAGCCCGGAGGGCACGACCACTCTGAGCCTGCGGGCGTGCTTCCTCCAGGACCCAGGACGTCCACGTGGACTAAGCTCCTCCTCGCAGGGAAGGAGCCTCCAGGGGTCCTCTGCAAACCTCCTGTGTCGCTCGTGCTCGCTGCCTGGCTCCTGACGCAGCCCCGGTGCATCCGCTGCTGGCCCAGAGTGCGGCGCTCACCAGGAGCACAGCAGCCGCGTGCTCACTAGCCAACCCGCCCAGAGCACGGTAACGTCCCCAAAGCAGACGCAGCGTTCCATCTGCCTTTACAGACGCAGCGGCCGGCGGGGTCCACGGGGCGCCCCGCCAGCTCAGCACGACGGTCCACGGGGCACACCGCCAGCTCAGCACGACGGTCCACGGGGCACACCGCCAGCTCAGCGCGACGGTCCATGGGACTCCCCGCCAGCTCAGTGCGACGGTCCACGGGGCTCCCCGTCAGCTCAGCGTGATGGTCCATGGGACTCCCCGCCAGCTCCGTGCGATGGTCCATGGGACTCCCCACCAGCTCAGCACGATGGTCCACGGGGCGCCCCGCCAGCTCCATGCGACGGTCCACGGGGCACCCTGCATCCTGTCACCTTCATTTCCTTCAGGAAAGGAGGGGCTGTGTGGCCTCGGTTTGTGCAGCCACCTCTGTAAAGGCTACAGGAAGGAGACGCCAGGATCTGTGAGCCTCACGCTCTCAGCCTCGGCCCCATGCGAAGGCATCGGGCGGCCTGGCAACACGCAGGAGAGTCACGCTGCAGAGGCACACGGGACCACTCCTTGGAACACGATATGGAAAATCAGAATGGCGACAGAAGGAGAGACTAACTTCTATGAGACAAAAGCAGACAGACAAACCTAACGGGCTCAATGCATCTCAATTACGTTGGGCACGGCTGTGTCCTCTGGTGGCGGTCCACCTGAGAGTGGGAACGACTCACCGCGGAAACTACGGCAGCCCCGGCCCACAGCTCCCTGTGGGTGTAATTAGACTCGGGCCTCAGGGTCCAGGGACGGCCGCAGGAGTCACGGACAATGCTGGAAGCGCACACACTGGTTTCTCCGCAGGGAGTCAAGTCTGAGGACTGGGCTGAGGGCAGATGGTGCCACAGCCACTGCCCCCACGTGTGCACAGGAAGCCGTCCGTGAAACCAGGCTTTGAGACAGATCACGTCCGAGGCCCTTCCACGTGCAGTGCCCTGGGGCCTCAGGTCTGAGCTGCACGCATCTTCAACCAGGACCACACGCGGAGACGCTCACGCTGGGTGAGGAAGGGCAGGAGGGGGCTCGTCACCAACCACACCTCCACGTGCCCGCCTGGGTTGTTTCATCGCTACAGTGACTGTCGCGCTGGGGTGTGTGTGTGTCCCCTGCTGCCCAGATGCCGTCGCCACGGGCATCCGGCACTGCGTCAGTCCCATGAGCATCTGCCGAGCGCCTACACGCCCGCCCACTGCTCCTCCCCCGCGAAGCCTGCCTGCCCGGTGCCACGCCAAGGTGGTACAAATCCGTCCCTGTGATGCCCTGCAGAGTTCACCCAACTTCCTAACCTCAGCAGTGCGAGAGCTCAGCCTGGATGTGATGTGGTCAAGGGGACCTGACCTCTGTCTCGGGGGCCGTGGGCTGGACCTCGCACACGGCACTCTCAGTGACCACCGGGGTTCCCGGTGGACCCCAGCACCCGTTCCTCCACTGGGCCACCAGGATGCGAAGGCGCTGTCCTAACCACAGCCCGCGCACGTCCAGCTGGACGGCACCTAATGGTGACCCTAGGAGACAGCCAGGGCTCAGGAGCAGCAGCACGCAGCTCTGCGGGCGCCGGGGAGCTCTGGGGCCGCCCTGCCCTCCCCTCCCCACCGGCGAGCAGGGTGAGAGAGAGTCCTACGGCTGACCATCACCCCTTCTCACTGACTCGCTCCGCCCTGAGTTACACTGAGCCCTGGATGCTGAAGAACACAGTCTGAAGGGTGTGGGCCACTCGGGGGACTGCTTTTCAATAAATACAGCAGTGCCCTGTTCCTCAGGGTTTTCCTAAGGACATTCTCTTTCCCCAGCTCCCTTCGTGGCGAGAATGCGGGACATAATTAATACACGTAACACATGAAAGCCCTGTTAACCAACTGCTTACGTTGCTGGTGAGCCTTCCGGTCGACAGCAGGCTGTTAGTGCTTACGTTTTGGGGGAGTCAGAAGGTATACGTGGATTTTCAACTGCACGGAGTACAGGTGTCTCTACCCCACGCAGGTGCAGGGCCCACGGATCCAAACACACGACAAAGTCCACTGACCTTCTGGGCCAGGACTCAGCCCGGCCGGTCTCCTAATCCCCCTGCTCCCCCTTGCACAGCCCAGCACTCAGGGCTCTCGCTCCTTGGGGATCCAACAGATTCCCACCTGGGGCACATCCCATGCTCCCTCACCTCACTTCAGAGCTTCTTGAGAGGCAAGCCCAAGGCCCTCCTGGAGAAGGAGGCCTCTTCTGATGCCCTGTCCCCTATGCCGGGACCCTTATGCTTAATTTCACCCCTTGGCAGAGCCCCAGCCCCACTCTGGCCCCACAAGTGCCACATGCACCCACCTGACTACCCCCGCCCACTTGGGGCCGCTTCCTGCCCCTCCCCGCCCAGCCACCCCCACAGCACCTGCTCTTGGAGAAGCAGAGCCCACCCACCTGACTCTGGGAGGACATGGGATGGATTCTGCTTGTGTCCCATCTGCCCAGGATTGGTTTTATTCAGGTGTGGCAGGCACGCAGACACGGGACGTGTTCATACCCACAGATTCCTGGACGTGGTTACAGGTGTGGCATGCACGCAGACACGGGACGTGTTCATACCCACAGATTCCTGGACGTGGATACAGGTGTGGCAGGCACGCAGACACGGGACGTGTTCATACCCACAGATTCCTGGACGTGGATACAGGTGTGGCAGGCACGCAGACACGGGACGTGTTCATACCCACAGATTCCTGGACGTGGGTACAGGTGTGGCAAGCACGCAGACACGGGACGTGTTCATACCCACAGATTCCTGGACGTGGGTACAGGTGTGGCAAGCACGCAGACACGGGACGTGTTCATACCCACAGATTCCTGGACGTGGGTACAGGGGCCACACGGGGAAGCACAGGGTCCGTCGGGAGCAGAGGGAGAGGAGAACACGGCAAGAGCCTTCACTGTGCTCCCTGGGAAGGAACGGACAGGGCTGGGGAGGGCAGCCTTGGGGAGGGCCAGCGGCTCTGGTGTGGGAAGGAACGGACGGGGCTGGGAAGGGCCGGCAGCTCTGGCCTGGGAAGGAATGGATGGGCTGGGGAGGGCCAGCGGCTCTGGTCTGAGGCCTGCACTTAGTGCAGCAGGTGCTCAGCGGCCCTGATGCAAGAGCCCGTGGAGAAGGGGTTGGGATGTGGGCTCTGGGTCTGTGGCCTAGGACCTGGCTCCCCAGACAGGCCCCTGAAGAGCACACAAGGTCCCAGATGCAGCCTCAGAAACAGGAAAAACACGACTAATACACTGTCCCTCCTTGGAGCCGAGCCTGAGAGTCTGCACGAGGTGAAGGCTGACCTCAGAGAGGAGGACACCGCTTCCTGGGTGCATCCTGCTTCTCTGACCTCCAGGGTCTCTGTGGGGTGAGGCTCCCCATGAGGATGCTGCCGGCGGCAGCAAGGCTGTCCCTGTCCCACCCGGGAAAACAGGAGCCCCCCGCGGACAGGACACCTCATCTTCCCAGGCTCACCGCTGGTGAACCGCTGCTCGCGGATGGGACGGAATCGGTGTCCTGCTTCAGGACACATACGACCTCTGGACGGCTGGGGACAGACCGCTACCACAGGCCCCAACGAGCCCTCCGCGAGTCACCACACTGCGAAGTGCAGCAACGCTGAGTGAGCCCCAGGCTCCAAATGCACGTCCCGTGCTCACACCCCCGTCTGTGCTATCAGCTCAGGTGCGCTGCAGCTACTGACTGAAGGCAGCGTAACAGCATCGCCCTCTACCCCAGGGGCGCTTGCCTGTCAGTCTCTTCAGAAGAGAATGTTTGCTGGAAGTGACCCTGATGTCACCTACAGGCCATTCCTGCCTGCGGTGCAGCTGGTACTCCACTCGGGCATGCGGCTAATAAACTTCAGACCTTTGGCAGTCTCTGATTGTTTAATTATTTTAATCACTACTCTCTAAGGCCTTTCCCCTTAATTAGTTATGCTTTCCTCCTACGTTACTTCCCCCGTAACAGGGCACCAGCCACCTGATAAGAGCAAACGTTCAGTTCAGTTCCATTTAAAACATCCCTTTACCGACTGTCCTCTGTGCGGCCTGAGTTAGAGGGCCCCCAAATCGGTCGGGTGCCATCCTGGCCCTGGGAAGCCCGGCAGAGACGGGCGCCCCTCCACCCCCCGGGGACACCGTGAATCCATCCTGGTCCAGCAGACGCTTACCCGGCACGTCAGCCCAGAGCGGTGCTGCCCGCGACCAGCCCCAACAGCAAAGCCATGAGCCTCTGCAGCGTAGCCCCAACTCCTCGCTTACGGACCAAGCCACTCGGACCTGTCGGGGACGCCGGCTTCCTGAGGAGCAGAGGGCGCTCCAGCAGCCAGTTCTGGTCACCGCACACGGCACCTCGTCTGCGGCCCAGCTCCCTGGCTTCATCTGCCCAAGAAGCACTTTCTTTCCTTTCTTTCATTATCTGTGTGCTGCTGCTTAATATCCCCGCACATTAGCTGCCTCACACCCGAGAGAATGGCTGCTATAAATCAAGTGTGCTCAGTGCAACTTAATGTGCCACCTGAACGCCTGGTTAGCAGCGAAACCACACTGCTAAATACACAAGCTCTTGTTGGAAAAATCAGTCACTGTCTTTATCTGATGCATTCATTGAACTTTAAGGATATTAAAATACATACTAAAGCTACTTCTATTATATATGGTTTGTGGTTGCAGATAATAAAAGGTTCTCAGACAGAGACTGCACAAAATAATCACCTGGGACCTTCTATTTGGGCAGTGCTTAAAACTTTATTTTTAAAACTCTGCAATAAGTTTCATCAAAGTTGAATAAATTGTTTAAAAAACCTTCTACCTTTAATGTAGAGTATTTTTACAGAAAATGCCTTCAAGTTTGTGCCTCTTTATCATAACTCTTCGCTGGCTTTGCCCCTCCCCCCGCCCCCTCCCCTTTGGCAACCACCAGTTACAAAATAAATAAGTCACGAGGGTGAAACGTGCAACGTGGGGAACAGTCAGTAATACTGGACATGCAGACGCGTGTTGTGGTGAGCATGACCAAAGGTATGAAATTGCTGAATCACAGTTTGTGTGCCTGAAACTGACATGATGTTGTATGTCGACTGTACGCAAATAAAAAGTAATAAAGTGAAATAAAATAGAATGTTTTCCAGGCAAATAAAACTGTCTTGGGGCAGCTGGGTAGCTTGGTTGGTTAAGGGTCTGACTTGGGCTCAGCTCATGATCTCCCCATTCATGAGTCAGAACCTCGGGTCGGGCTCTGTGCTCACAGCTTGGAGCCCGGAGCCCACTTTAGATTCTGTGTCTCCTTCTCCCCGCACTTCCCCTACCCGTGCTGTCTCTCTCTCTCTCTCTCTCAAAAATGAATAAAAGTTTAAAAAAAAGAAAAAAAGAAAAAAAAAAAACCCAGAAACTGTGGCCCATCCCCGAGCCAGAAGCTCAGCAGGACGTGGAACGCCTGCAGGGTCCCCTTCCCGCCAGGAGCTCAGAGCCACCCCTGCTTTCCTGGACGCGAGTCTGAGGACGCGGGAGCTGCCACAGGCCCGGGGGCGGGCCACGTCCACCCTCCGTGGCACCGACTGGCAGCTGGGACACGGCCTCCAGAACACATCCGGGACGCTGGAAAGGGGACACTCACACTAGCCTGGACTGGAGGGGTCGGGAAACAGACCCTCCTCATCACAGGGAGGGGCAAGGGTTGTCTGTCAGCCGGCCTCCCCCCACAAGAGAGCTTCTCTCCCCTGGGGGGCTCCCTCCGTTTGCAAAGACCTCGGAAACCAATCAATGGCCCCACCGGGCCCCCGAGCTCCCGGCACTTTAAAGAACAGGATTCACGGTTCCCAGGGGGACGAGCGGATAGGCTAACCGAGCAGCAGCTCGGAGCAGGGCCACTACAGACCAGCTGTCTGTGTCCCCAAATCACTCCCACGGTGAAGCCCGCCCCTCGGTGTCGCAGCGTCGGGAGGGGGGTCTTCGGGAGGTCACTTGGTCACGAAGGCGGGGCCTCCTGCTGGGGTCAGTGACCTTAGCAAAGAGGTACAAGATCATGGCGCTGCTCTCTGCAGGTGGGACACAGCCAGGGCGCGGTGTCTGCCAGGGCCGTGCCGTGGACGTCCAGCCTCCAGGAAGGTGAGAAGCCCCCACTAAGCCCAGGACAACTAACGCGAGGGGAGCTGAAGTTCCCGCGGAGAAGGGGTGCCTGCACCAGGCGCCCCCCCCCTCCCTCCTCAGACCTGCGTGTGGGCAGCAGCGTCCCGGGAAAGGATGTGCCCATCGCAACCTGAGAGTTCCTGGCGCGGCAACGGACAAATCCACCTCCAGACCCTCGCGCTCCAAATGCCCACATACGCGGCCCACTACGGCTTATTTGGAAGGGAGGGCGACAGAAAAGCTGGTGAGCCCACGACGCTCCGGCACTTCACACCGTCCTCTGCCAGCAGGAGAGGAACGTGGTGACCAGACCCTGCAGGCCGGGGAAGGCCTAGGGCACCACCCAGCTCTCAAGGGATGGCGAGCCTGGGGGGAGGGTGTGGACCCTCAGCTCACCCTCAGCATCAGCCCTGACCTTGACCTAGTTCTTCAGGACCTTAACTCCCGGCTCCCGGGACTAGATCCCCACAGCAGGAAACAAGGTCCTGTGGCCAGGTCACCACTGCCAAGGAGTCAGCACTCGCAACAGTAATACAAGCTTCAGCCTTTCCTTCTTTAGTTCTGGTGGCTGAAAAGGGTTAGGCTGGATTTAATGATCAACCGTAGACTGATATCAGCCCGTCCGTTTTCTGGCTGCACAAATGCAGGTGCGTGGTGTCTCGGGCCGCTTACAGGTGACCTGCCCTGTTATTCTGCGCTGCATGAGAGCAGCACAAAATAATGAGAAACTGAGGCAGAGGAGCAAGAGGTAGGGAGGACCTGGTGACACAGAAGTGCAGGCCGGTGGACGGGACACGGTGAGGGGTGGGGGGGCGCCGCAGGGAGACACACAGCAGATGGCCATGTAACTTCACACATGTCCACAGTCACGAGGTCCAGGGTCCCTCGGGAGCTGTGAGCGGTCCACACTCCAGGAACGAGCCCCAGACCTTGCTCAGTGGACACGGGGACATGGGACAGCTGCACACCCGCGGTGACACACGACCCACAGGGCTTGAGACGCAGGAGCAGGTGTCAGGGCCGCTCTCCTCCACAGATCCGGATTCTCCCTAAGGGGCTCTGGAGCACGAATGTGGCTGCCCCTTCGCCACCTGGAGCCCTCTGTGCTCCCGTGAAAAGCAGTCCTGGGGTCAGTGTGCAGACGATCCCAGCACTGTGAAGATCCACCCCCACCCGCAGAGCACAAGCCTGCTCACAGGGCTGAGTACTCCCCGTGAGGTCATTTCAGGTCCCCCGCCCCCAGGTCAGCACACACGGGGGGTCCCGGACCCTGAGACGTCATCTCAGGTCTCCCCCGCCCCCAGGTCAGCACACACGGGGGGGTCCCAGACCCTGAGATGTCATCTCAGGTCTCCCCGGCCCCCAGGTCAGCACACACAGGAGGTCCCAGACCCTGAGACGTCATCTCAGGTCCCCCGCCCTAGGTCAGCACACACGGGGGGTCCCAGTAAGCTTTTAGGAGATCATGCAGCCCTCAGCGGAGACGTGTCCAAACCACATTTGGCCGAGTCGCAGAACTGGACGTCTCTACGTTAAACTGCCCCCAAACCGTAAAGCTCAGTCAGTAAGTATCTCCACTTGCCGTGCAGAGAAGAGCCTGCTCCCCGAGCGGTAACGTTCTTCTACGTGGCGCAAAGATGACGGCCAGGCTAGAAGCAGGCCCTCAGGGTTAGGAGTAAGCCACGTGGGAAAAACCAGCTTTGGCCTTAAAACTATTGATCCATAACCTTTCATTCTGGCAGTAACTAAATAGCATGACTTAGATTCTGATAAAGAAATTTTCAGTTTATGAAATGAAGCCCTTTTTGGCAGATGAGGATTTTTGTTTTCTGTCTTCTGTTGGTGGACAGGGAACGAAGCATATGTCACCGGGCCTCGAGATGCAGGCCACCCAGAAGGCTTCTTCCCAGCTGCTCCGCTGCCGTCCCCACTGTGAGGGCCACCCAGCACACATCCCATCTGCACAGCTCGGGCTGTGTAAATAATCTCAGTATCTGGGTACAAGACACTTATGAAATACCTGCTCTTTGAAAGAAGTGACATTTTAGCCTTAACCTAGTCTTTGAATGCCATTCACCTAACATTTTGAAAACCATGGAGGTAAACTCCCCACTTGACTGGACATCTTTTTGGCCACAAAGCCTTCTGCAGTGCTTGCCTGTGTCGTCCTGAAGCTCCAGAGGCTGAGCTGGCCCCCCTGCACTGGCTCCCTGGTCCATACTGCTGGTCTGGAAGCGTATTTGGTAGGGAAGTCACACGCAGGGTCACTGTGCTGTCACGTACTGGCTCAGAGGGAAAACACATATCCGCGTCCCAGCGAAGCATGAAGCAGGTGTGTGACAACATGAAAAGTCGCGTGTACTGTGGCTCCATTTCCTCACCCGCAAAATGGCGCCAACTTCCATCTCCCAAGAAAATGGATGGACTCCCCAAAACTCACCGTGAAAGAGACTTTTAAACCAAGACAGCGTAGAAACACAAGGTGTGATGCCCACTGTCACTGCTGGTGACATCGCCACGTGCAGAGCTTCAGGCATCACGCCCGCTGGGCGTGAAAATCATAAACTAGAGTTTCACTCCGTCTCGCGGACCGCGAGCCCTCTTCTGGCACTGGTTACTGGGAACCATTTCCTCTTGAGACGGGCCTGTGGCAAACAGAGCAAACTCACTCCCCAGCGTTGCCACACGTGCCCGTCGTGAAGTGCGGGACAGCTCGGAGCCACTTCCCATTCTGTGTCTCCCCCCCTCTCTGCCCCTCCCCTGCTCATGCTCTGTCTGTGTCTCTCAAAAATAAAATAAATCGTTTCTCAAATTCCATATGTAAGTGAAAATATAATGATATCTGTCCTCTGACTTATTTCACTCAGCATAAAACCCTCCAATTCCATCCATGTTGCTACAAACGGCAAGATTCCACTTTCTCATTGAGAAATTTAACAGAAGACCTTGGGGGAAGGGAGATAACAAAAAATAGTTTCAGGGGCGCCTGGGTGGCTTAGTCGGTTGAGCGTCCGACTTTCGCTTAGGTCATGATCTCGCGGTTCGTGGGTTCGGGCCCCGCGTCGGGCTCTGTGCTGACTGCCAGCTCAGAGCCTGGAGCCCGTTTCGGAATCTGTGACTCCCTCTCTCTCTGACCCTCCCCTGCTCACACTCTCTCTCTCTCTCCTAGAAATAAATAAAACATTAAAAAAAAAAACAGTTTCAAACAGAGAGGGAGGCCAATCATAAGAGACTCTTAAATACAGAGAACAACCCGAGGGTTGACGGGGGGAGGGGGGAGGGGGAGGATGGGCACTGAGGGGGCACTTGCTGGGACGAGCACTGGGTGTTGTATGTAAGCGATGAACCAAGGGAATCTACCCCCAAAACCAAGAGTGCACTGTCTGCACTATATGTTAGCCAACTTGACAATAAATTATATTTTTAAAAAATAATAAAATAAAACATTAAAAAATTTAAGCTTTTTAAACCCTCAGCTCTGAAGAAACCGGGGATTTAGATGGACCAAACACAGACGCTCCTGCTATTTCAACAGCTATGCTCCCTCCGGCATTTGAGCTCAATATGCAAACGGCCCCTGTCCACGTCCATATTCCAACAGCCTACTCACCGAGGAGTTCAATAACGTGCAATTAAGTCCACCATAAGCTTCTCAAACCTTACGTAATAGTGCATTCAGACTCCACATCCAAATATACAGGATAAAGGTATCTGTCAGCCTATGTACGTTTGGTAACTAAATACCCTCTCATAAACACTAAATTCAATCCGAGGTTCTATTTAGCCCACACACAATTGGGCCCATTGGCCCCCAGCCCCTGGGAGACACCTCGGGAAGGACGCACAGGCAGGAACCAGTGGTAGACCAGAGCCGGCTCGTCGCGGCTGGTGAGGGCAGCAGCCGCGAAGTCCTCGCGGACCCACACTCAGGAACGAGGCGCAGAGCATGTCCGGCATAGACACCAGGGCCTTCCAGCTGGCTCTCGCCATTAAACTCTGCCCAGCATCTCTCTGGCAGGGACCCAGCAACAACCAGACTCAGTAACGCTTAGGGCCTCAGTGAATGACACAGTGCGCATTTGCAAACATACAAGAATCAGTTCCACAAAATAGTGGAAAATACTTAACATCTTCCCACCCTCATTTTTATACACAGATCATTTCACATTTTCCATGCCGTCAAGTAGAGGCATGGCGCGGCCCCCTGCTCAAGGCTTCGCGACGTAGCATTACCACCAGACTCGGTGCAGGTGCATCACCGCTCCACTGCAAACTCAGTTCGTTCCAGGAAGTTCTCCTTACTCCTAGCAGTGGGACGGGCTCTCACCCAACAGCACAGGATAAATGCTGCAGGACGACAGAGCTCAGAATACCAATCCCTGCCTGCTGCGCAGCCTGACCCAAGGAGCATCTGCCAGGCTCACGACCTCCCAGAGCGACACGGCGATTCTGAAGCAGCTGCACTGATGAGCAAGATAAGGAAGCCCAAGTGTCCAAGAAGTAAGCATCTCCTAACCTCCTGGCTGCTCGGGAAACATGTATTCACAGTCCACATCTCTTTCATGGCGGGCTGCCCCGATGTGTCACCTACTACTGGTTATGGGTAAACCGTACCCTCATATTATGAGACATGAGATCCCAGCAGAGAGATAACAGGCTGCTCGGGCTGTGAGTCATGTACCACAAAGAAACAACGTGCTGATGTCCACCAGCTTCACAGTGGAAAATGCCAGGTTAACTTGAGCGCGTAAAATAGCCAATCGTAATAAAATGATGTCCGTGAAGAAGTCACTGCTCAAAAAACGTTCTCAACCACACAGGCTCGAGCACCATCTTGGACTATTTTAACTGCCAGCCAGGGTTCAGACACAGGGAGCCGGGTCCCACACTGAAGGGAAGCAGACCGTAGATCACCCGCCCGCCCTCATCCCGCGTGCCGGTCAGAGGTGGCCCCCGTACACAGGCGCGGAGACCTCGTAGCCACTCCCTGAAAGGCTGGTAAGGGAGCTGGGTATGAGATGCCGCTAGTGCGCACCCACCCACTGAGTGGGCCGCCGGGCACCCAGCCTCCTCCTGGAGCTGGTTCCCCAGCAGGTGCTCAGTCCCCACACGCACTCCACAGTGGGGCTCTCCACAGCGGGGGGGGCACACTGAAGGTGGACAAGGGGTCAAACAGGGTCCCCAGAGCAAGGAAAGGGAAGAATGGTTGGAAGCAAAGCTGACGCACTAAAACACAGAATCTGGTTGTGCAGGTGTTGCCCCATCGAAACGTGGGCTCATGCCATCTGCCCGGCGCTCCACTGAGACCACCACGGAGAACGATGGGCAAGCGAGTTCGCTCAGCTCTGTACGGCATCGGCCAACACCATCACAAGTCATCAGAACATGGAGAGAAGACAATGTTTGTCTTTCCTGTTTCATCAGACAAGAACACAGGGCACCATCCAATGTCAGTCCTTGTACTTCGTTCCCAGTCCTGTTAAGGACGTTAGCTCCATGACAATGACAAACACCTGAAGACACGCATCCCGCCTTCCAGGGACACAGCTGTGGCATGCATGAGTTAATGCACAGCGTTTCTAAAATGACTAAAGAGCAAACAGCACAATAGCCATGGCTCATTCCAGAGCCGTCCGATTTTTCAACTGTGGCAAAATACACATAACATAAAATTTACCGTCTTAACCATTTTTTAGTGTAGAGTTTGGTGGCACTGGGTGCATTCAAGGTGCCACACGGCGAACACCACCATCCATCTCCAGAATGTTTTCATATTCCCAAAATGAAACTCTTTACCCATTCCAACACTGATCTTAATAAAAAATGTGGAAAATGCTTCTATATGACCACTAAGATGAAAAAAGTGTCCATTCAAGTTCATAAGGAACCTGTATGTCATTAAAATATAAAACCAATAACCATTCCATCTGAGTCCGAAGAAATTTCCAAACAACATCTCCTAAATAATTACACGGCTATAGACATACTGGATCACATTACGTGGTAAAAACCAGAATTCACACAGCTTTCAGTTCTGAATGAACTGGCACTTTGAAAGTGTTAAAATCTCAGCCGGCTCTTCTTTCATTTGATACAATCCCGTCCCCTTTCTGCGCCCTATGTCATCGCCTTGTGTCTTCTAGAACTGACTTCTGTAATGTGAAAATCTTCAAAAGAAAACCCCCTGGCCAATGTCTTCAGTATTCAGGTCCCAACGAGGGGCTGCTCTCTGGGCTCTGAAGGCTGGTTCCTTGGATTCTTACAGAAAGCAAATAAAATATCTCAACTTGGCAGAGTTTCACCTATTAACTGAAACGTCTTATATAACAAACTGTCTAAAAATACAGAATGTTCATTTTAACATTTAAAATCCAGTTAGATTCTCAGAGAATGGTATTTAGCTTTTAACTAATGTTGTCAATATTTTTGATGCGGCTCAGAATCAGAGACCCGCCTGGAAGACATAAGCTAACGTGGAAAAACTAATCACTCCATTTTCACGTCGTGTGGCACTTGCTACTGTCGATGGACACAGTTTGCAAAATCTTTGTTCTTTCACATGGGACCTGTTCGTATATTTTTGTTACTAATCAAGACTTCCGAAATATAAAAACAGGCTCAAGCAATACCTCACCACCTTTGGATGAGCTCCCCAGTGAGTAAGTGTGCTCACAGCCACAGCCACTGTGTGTCTGAGCAGGTGATGTCAAAACAAGGACCACTCTATGGACTGGTTTTAAAAATAACAGAAGTGGCAACATAGTCTGTCCATGATCCTAAGTAAAAAGATAAATAAGTAAAGATCTTACTTTTCCCCACATACTCCGTATTTTCCACTGGAATGCATAATACAAGACAATAGCTCATTGATCACTTAAGAATGTGGTTTCAATAACTATACTGGCTGGTTAACATGTTTATAATAAAAGTAGAGTATATCCCAACACGTTAAATTCTTTGGACTCTGAGAGAGTCTGTCATGACTCATTTTGTTACTGCTGGAAAGCATGACGCAGGGTCAGCATGCCTGTGTTTCACACCCAGCACAAGCACCCCTGGGATGCAGGCCGACACATCTGACGGGACACAGCCGGCCCCTGGAAGCGGTAAATCCTCACCGAACTAGCCCTTGGCAGAAAGGACAGAGCATTCTGTATCTTTCCCTCAGGTCCCGCTAGTTCTCCGGTGAAAACGCCCTGAAGTAGAAAGTCCGCCAGGGAGAGTGGTTAAGACAAAGACCCACAGGGTAACATACTCCATGTGGTCTTCACGTTTGTGCCTCAACTTAAAAACTGCAAAGTTCCAGAGGTTTCTTTTCTGGATTTTTTCCCCTCCATCGTGTTTCCTAAAAGTAATAGAAACCACCTCATTTACAACCTCCAGCCACCAAACCTATGAGAAATCACACAACACACAACCTCCCGTGGCAAGCATCCACCCCTCACTTAGTCACCGGGACCCTCAAGGCCTTAGAACATCACACCTGGCCAGGCCCCACGCCCGCCAGTCCCGGTGCACTTCCTTAGCAAGTACAATCAGCAAAACAAACAACTTTGAAGCTCAGATGTTCAACTTTAAAAGACAACCAGTTTCCCTTAAAAATCTGAGACAACTGCCATCTAAACATATTTATTTTGTCAAAGAGAAACAGATCTTTGGGCTCAGGCTATAAGTCCGCGCAAAACCCAACCATCCAGCTTTTCGCTTGTTTCAGCCGTTACACGATCTTGCACTAAAACAACAGCTAAAAATACAAGGTATCTAAACTATGCAATCATATTTCTCAAATCTTCCACTGAGAGAAAACCCATGAGCTCACGTCAGAAGAACAAAATACATTTACCTGTATTCCTGTCTGGTAAGATACAGCAATGTTTCTGCAGGATGCCGGGCAAAACCTGTTTTGAAACACAGAAATAAAACACATCTGGTTATCATTCAGGTGGGAAAGGCATCCCGCACCAAGTGTTTCTCTAACAAGGTCGTTCAGGGCTGCACAGGGTCACCACACCCAGAACAATCTAACAAATTAAACAATACACAGAAATTCTGATGACATACATTTTTCATCAAAAAGGTTAATCAGGTAGGTGTGCTGCTCATATATGCTGTTCCAGAATGGTAATGCAGTTCTGCTTCATGGATGCCCCTAATGGGTCCTGAGAGTCTCCTGAAAGCTGCACTCAAGGGACTCCTACAGTAAGGCAAATGGGCCCACCAATTTTTGTGATGGCTTTTAAAATATTAGATGCAATTAGAGCCTGAAAATGGAGACCCACACAGCGGCGGTGTGCAGGCCCATCATGTAGGATCCAGCACAGGCGCTTTCATCTAGGATGAGTCACAAAGAGGAATGTGGAAGAAAAAGACTCTATTTACATTCACGGTTTGGTCTTAAATGATGAAGGAAATATCTTATTTGATATGTGAACGTAAGGTGAATATAATAGAAAACAGCTTTCTCCCTTGAAAACAGCAGTGTAAGGCAACTGCAAAGCGTAGACCCAAAGAATCTGCATTGAAGAGACCACTGTGGGGATTTATGATTCTGTTCTAACTCAATCAGAGTAAAAGCTGAACCTCCATCCTGAGTTCCACCCATGAAGCTGCAGCCATTCCTCAACCCTCTGTGATTACACCCATCCAAGACTCTCAGCCCAGAAGCAGGCATTACTTATCCTGGAGCAATTACTTAGTGGAGAGGGTGGGAAAGGCAGGGGAGGCAAGGGGAGGCAGGGGGAGGCAGGGGGAGGCAGGGGGGGGGGGGGGGGGGGGGGGGGGGGGGGTGGGGGGGGGGGGGGGGGGGGGGGGGGGGGGGGGAGGGGGGGGGGGGGGGGGGGGAGGGGTGGGGGGAGGG